>NC_136527.1:183893067-184131566 GCF_053919585.1 Euprymna scolopes
GCAGCAGCACGGATCAATAATGTACCTATTTAAGATTATTATTAATATTTCTAAGTTTAATTAAAGTTTTATATGCTTTTTTATGTTTTTTTTTATTCAATTGTAAATAGGTACGAAACACCCTCCCCTCTCAATGTTAATGGCTTTTTAAATAGTAACGTTATTATTTCAGCAGCAGCACGGATCAATAATGTACCTATTTAAGATTATTATTAATATTTCTAAGTTTAATTAAAGTTTTATATGCTTTTTTATGTTTTTTTTTATTCAATTGTAAATAGGTACGAAACACCCTCCCCTCTCAATGTTAATGGCTTTTTAAATAGTAACGTTATTATTTCAGCAGCAGCACGGATCAATAATGTACCTATTTAAGATTATTATTAATATTTCTAAGTTTAATTAAAGTTTTATATGCTTTTGTATGTTTTTTTTATTCAATTGTAAATAGGTACGAAACACCCTCCCCTCTCAATGTTAATGGCTTTTTAAATAGTAACGTTATTATTTCAGCAGCAGCACGGATCAATAATGTACCTATTTAAGATTATTATTAATATTTCTAAGTTTAATTAAAGTTTTATATGCTTTTGTATGTTTTTTTTTATTCAATTGTAAATAGGTACGAAACACCCTCCCCTCTCAATGTTAATGGCTTTTTAAATAGTAACGTTATTATTTCAGCAGCAGCACGGATCAATAATGTACCTATTTAAGATTATTATTAATATTTCTAAGTTTAATTAAAGTTTTATATGCTTTTTTATGTTTTTTTTTTATTCAATTGTAAATAGGTACGAAACACCCTCCCCTCTCAATGTTAATGGCTTTTTAAATAGTAACGTTATTATTTCAGCAGCAGCACGGATCAATAATGTACCTATTTAAGATTATTATTAATATTTCTAAGTTTAATTAAAGTTTTATATGCTTTTTTATGTTTTTTTTTATTCAATTGTAAATAGGTACGAAACACCCTCCCCTCTCAATGTTAATGGCTTTTTAAATAGTAACGTTATTATTTCAGCAGCAGCACGGATCAATAATGTACCTATTTAAGATTATTATTAATATTTCTAAGTTTAATTAAAGTTTTATATGCTTTTTTATGTTTTTTTTTATTCAATTGTAAATAGGTACGAAACACCCTCCCCTCTCAATGTTAATGGCTTTTTAAATAGTAACGTTATTATTTCAGCAGCAGCACGGATCAATAATGTACCTATTTAAGATTATTATTAATATTTCTAAGTTTAATTAAAGTTTTATATGCTTTTGTATGTTTTTTTTATTCAATTGTAAATAGGTACGAAACACCCTCCCCTCTCAATGTTAATGGCTTTTTAAATAGTAACGTTATTATTTCAGCAGCAGCACGGATCAATAATGTACCTATTTAAGATTATTATTAATATTTCTAAGTTTAATTAAAGTTTTATATGCTTTTGTATGTTTTTTTTTTATTCAATTGTAAATAGGTACGAAACACCCTCCCCTCTCAATGTTAATGGCTTTTTAAATCGTAACGTTATTATTTCAGCAGCAGCACGGATCAATAATGTACCTATTTAAGATTATTATTAATATTTCTAAGTTTAATTAAAGTTTTATATGCTTTTTTATGTTTTTTTTTATTCAATTGTAAATAGGTACGAAACACCCTCCCCTCTCAATGTTAATGGCTTTTTAAATAGTAACGTTATTATTTCAGCAGCAGCACGGATCAATAATGTACCTATTTAAGATTATTATTAATATTTCTAAGTTTAATTAAAGTTTTATATGCTTTTTTATGTCTTTTTTTATTCAATTGTAAATAGGTACGAAACACCCTCCCCTCTCAATGTTAATGGATTTTTAAATAGTAACGTTATTATTTCAGCAGCAGCACGGATCAATAATGTACCTATTTAAGATTATTATTAATATTTCTAAGTTTAATTAAAGTTTTATATGCTTTTTTATGTTTTTTTTTATTCAATTGTAAATAGGTACGAAACACCCTCCCCTCTCAATGTTAATGGCTTTTTAAATAGTAACGTTATTATTTCAGCAGCAGCACGGATCAATAATGTACCTATTTAAGATTATTATTAATATTTCTAAGTTTAATTAAAGTTTTATATGCTTTTGTATATATTTTTTTTATTCAATTGTAAATAGGTACGAAACACACTCCCCTCTCAATGTTAATGGCTTTTTAAATAGTAACGTTATTATTTCAGCAGCAGCACGGATCAATAATGTACCTATTTAAGATTATTATTAATATTTCTAAGTTTAATTAAAGTTTTATATGCTTTTTTATGTTTTTTTTTATTCAATTGTAAATAGGTACGAAACACCCTCCCCTCTCAATGTTAATGGCTTTTTAAATAGTAACGTTATTATTTCAGCAGCAGCACGGATCAATAATGTACCTATTTAAGATTATTATTAATATTTCTAAGTTTAATTAAAGTTTTATATGCTTTTGTATGTTTTTTTTTTATTCAATTGTAAATAGGTACGAAACACCCTCCCCTCTCAATGTTAATGGCTTTTTAAATAGTAACGTTATTATTTCAGCAGCAGCACGGATCAATAGTGTACCTATTTAAGATTATTATTAATATTTCTAAGTTTAATAAAAGTTTTATATGCTTTTGTATGTTTTTTTTATTCAATTGTAAATAGGTATGAAACACCCTCCCCTCTCAATGTTAATGGCTTTTTAAATAGTAACGTTATTATTTCAGCAGCAGCACGGATCAATAATGTACCTATTTAAGATTATTATTAATATTTCTAAGTTTAATTAAAGTTTTATATGCTTTTGTATATTTTTTTTTTATTCAATTGTAAATAGGTACGAAACACCCTCCCCTCTCAATGTTAATGGCTTTTTAAATAGTAACGTTATTATTTCAGCAGCAGCACGGATCAATAATGTACCTATTTAAGATTATTATTAATATTTCTAAGTTTAATTAAAGTTTTATATGCTTTTTTATTCAATTGTAAATAGGTACGAAACAACCTCCCCTCTCAATGTTAATGGCTTTTTAAATAGTAACGTTATTATTTCAGCAGCAGCACGGATCAATAATGTACCTATTTAAGATTATTATTAATATTTCTAAGTTTAATTAAAGTTTTATATGCTTTTGTATGTTTTTTTTTATTCAATTGTAAATAGGTACGAAACACCCTCCCCTCTCAATGTTAATGGCTTTTTAAATAGTAACGTTATTATTTCAGCAGCAGCACGGATCAATAATGTACCTATTTAAGATTATTATTAATATTTCTTAGTTTAATTAAAGTTTTATATGCTTTTGTATGTTTTTTTTTATTCAATTGTAAATAGGTACGAAACACCCTTCCCTCTCAATGTTAATGGCTTTTTAAATAGTAACGTTATTATTTCAGCAGCAGCACGGATCAATAATGTACCTATTTAAGATTATTATTAATATTTCTAAGTTTAATTAAAGTTTTATATGCTTTTGTATGTTTTTTTTTATTCAATTGTAAATAGGTACGAAACACCCTCCCCTCTCAATGTTAATGGCTTTTTAAATAGTAACGTTATTATTTCAGCAGCAGCACGGATCAATAATGTACCTATTTAAGATTATTATTAATATTTCTAAGTTTAATTAAAGTTTTATATGCTTTTTTATTCAATTGTAAATAGGTACGAAACAACCTCCCCTCTCAATGTTAATGGCTTTTTAAATAGTAACGTTATTATTTCAGCAGCAGCACGGATCAATAATGTACCTATTTAAGATTATTATTAATATTTCTAAGTTTAATTAAAGTTTTATATGCTTTTGTATGTTTTTTTTATTCAATTGTAAATAGGTACGAAACACCCTCCCCTCTCAATGTTAATGGCTTTTTAAATAGTAACGTTATTATTTCAGCAGCAGCACGGATCAATAATGTACCTATTTAAGATTATTATTAATATTTCTAAGTTTAATTAAAGTTTTATATGCTTTTTTATTCAATTGTAAATAGGTACGAAACAACCTCCCCTCTCAATGTTAATGGCTTTTTAAATAGTAACGTTATTATTTCAGCAGCAGCACGGATCAATAATGTACCTATTTAAGATTATTATTAATATTTCTAAGTTTAATTAAAGTTTTATATGCTTTTGTATGTTTTTTTTTATTCAATTGTAAATAGGTACGAAACACCCTCCCCTCTCAATGTTAATGGCTTTTTAAATAGTAACGTTGTTATTTCAGCAGCAGCACGGATCAATAATGTACCTATTTAAGATTATTATTAATATTTCTAAGTTTAATAAAAGTTTTATATGCTTTTGTATGTTTTTTTTTTATTCAATTCTAAATAGGTACGAAACACCCTCCCCTCTCAATGTTAATGGCTTTTTAAATAGTAACGTTATTATTTCAGCAGCAGCACTAGCAGTGTCAGAAATTTCGTGAAAATAGTGAATAATTCCACCCCATCTTTCCAAGCTTATAACTCCTCGAAAAATGTAATTCAAGCCCTAATTTTTTTTTTCAATTAAAGGAGTAAGGACCAAGGTTTTATTTTAAAAAAAAAACAAAACAAAACAATGTGTTTTTTTTTTTTTAAAAAGGTTTTAAACTTCGGACTTTACAGGTAAATTTCTAAAAAACTGATTTTTTTTTTGTTTTAAATTTGAATATATTATTTATTGACCTTTTCTCTTCAATTTGTGATATATAAACCTATTAAACATAAATTAATTATTTACTTTTTAATAGACATTTCAAAATGAGAGGCGTAAATTATTCGACCCCCTATCTTTCTAAGCTTATAACTCCTCGAAAAATGTAATTCAAGCCCTAATTTTTTTTTCAATTAAAGGAGCAAGGACCAAGGTTTCATTAAAAAAAAAAAAAAAAGACAAAAAGAAAAAATGTGTTCTTATAAAATAAGGTTTTAAACTTCGGACTTTACAGGTAAATTTCTAAAAAACTGATTTTTTTTTTTGTTTTAAATTTGAATATATTATTTATTGACCTTTTCTCTTCAATTTGTGATATATAAACCTATTAAACATAAATTAATTATTTACTTTTTAATAGACATTTCAAAATGGGGGGGGGGGCGTGAAAATGGGGGGGCGTGAAAATGGGGGGGCGTGAAAATGGGGGGGCGTGAATTAAAAAAAAACGTTTGTCTAAAATATTATATTCGGTTTATTGGAAAGAACATAAAATTTCACATTGACCCTGAAAATATCGTAAAAATAGAATCAATAGAAAAATTTTGATAGATTTTTTAAATTTAAAAATTTAAAAATATTGAGTTTAAAAATTGAAAAATATTGAGTTCGGAAAATTCATTACTGTTTTAAAAAAAAAATAAAAATATTTTTATTACTTTTAAAACAACTGTAATAGTTTATTTTGGAAGTATAATCCATAAAGAAAATAAATAACCCACTTTTAACAGAGAAATTACGAGATTTTTATATTGTATTCGCAGTTTCGTGTTAGGGGTGTCAAAAATTCCTACAAAAATTCTGATACTGCTACAGCAGCACGGATCAATAATGTACCTATTTAAGATTATTATTAATATTTCTAAGTTTAATTAAAGTTTTATATGCTTTTTTATTCAATTGTAAGTTTAAAGTACAGAATAGGTACGAAAAACACCCTCCCCGTGTTAAGAATGGCTTTTTAAATAATAGCGTTATTTCAGCACGGATCAATAAGTGCACTTGTACCTATTTAAGATTATTTTAAAGTTGTGGAATTATATTTTTGTAAAGTGAAAATAATAAACTTACCTTTCATTCCAGGAATGTAATATGAAAAAAAAAATCGTTTTTCTTTTGTGTCCAACGGCAGAAAATTTGTTTGTTTGTTAGGATTTCTTAATATAATCTTTAGTAAATTGATACAAATTTTGTTTTGTGTGTCCAATTCATTAAGCAATTAAATATATGAAAATATAAAAGAATCGAAATTAAAATATAAAAAACACGATTTAAACGTGAAATTATTATAAGAAGAAATCAACTGCTTCAGAACAAAGAACTTTTGTTCATCGTAAAACGGTGTAATCATTATTTTGTTCCTCGTGTAAAAGATTGAACATTTCATTATGATTTGGATTAGTCGAACTACTGTTTACATCCAAGATGAGAACAGTAATCCAAATGATCCAAATATAAAAAAATGCAAAACTGAATATTTCACATAAACAATTCAAAAAGGAAGGAATTGAACAAATAGCGAAGTCAATCAAATAACAAAAACTAGATTTGCACCAACAAGAAACAAAACAATAATCACATGATTACATTATGAAAATTGCGACTTATTTTTATCAGATTCGATTCCGTTAACTTTACGATAACCTTAACTTATAATTCCAGATTTAAACCTGATGTTTTACATGCAATCAGCATCAAACGATTAACGATGGAAGTGTAGTAGTGTAGTACCTGTTTCTAGTTTGTGCATTTCAGCCATGTGTCGTGTTATCACCATTCTGGCTTTACTTGTCATGTTTTGTGCCCTCCCATGTATTACCTCCTCCTTTGATAGAGAAATAACGCAATGTTGTAAAATGTCCCGACTCGCAGATGTGAATATGAGAAAAAATATAGCAGAACACAAATCGATATTTAACAACAACTGAGTCTCATGATTGCATTATATCGTATTTTGCCATCAAAGGGACATAATTCTCAAACAGTTACTTGCCCTTTAAAGGATAAACACCGTGTAATTTGCTTGCACCCTTTCTTGTTTATATATATATATATATATATATATATATATATATATATATATATATATATATATATATATATATATATATATATATATATATATTGTCAGGGAAAAGTTACGACGCTCGGCTGACACCAATGATTGCCGGTCTCGTCCGATCCATGCTTGACGGGAATTCACGAGAATTCGGGTCAAATTATGCAAGAGTACCTAAAAATATATAAAAATATAATTTTAGTTTGCACTAACTTTTCGAAAAGGAAGAGTTATCGATCCCTGACAAGCGACATCTATCGCGGTCCTTGAAACTAAAATACAAACATTCACCTCAACTGTCATGTATAAGTGCCGATTCTTGGTGTTAAAAACTTGATATGTTCATGAAACAGTTGCTTTTAAATCCTTCTATCTTTTCATCCTCATCACCAGATGAAATGTAAAATGCCCTGCTCGCGGGTGTGAATATTTAAGAAAATAGAATAGAACACAAATCGATAATTGATTAAATCACTTTTTTTTTTTTTTGCCTTTTTTAAATATAGTTTAAAGGGCAGATAACTCTTTTGGAAATAATGTTCCTTTGATGGAAACATTACGATATAATGCAACTCATGAAAGTCATCTGAATTATAATTAATGTCAACAACAGAATTATGCCTTTAAATTGCCGTGATAATAATAATGTGAAATATGGTACATAAATCAGAAACAGTAACTGTTCTTCATATGCTGCACTTCAATTTCTTGTTCTCTGTCAGTGGAGGAGAAATCCTTCATGACTGAGACAATTTTAATTTTTGTTCCTTTTCTCCACGTTAAAAAACGACCCTGGTGTCTAACTCTGTCCCGTTGGGAGGCATTGTAAATAGGAACTACACTTTCATTTTATAGTTCTGTCTCCGGATTCATAAACGTTTCATCATGAAAACGTGTCCAGAGGCCAAAGCTCGACAGTCAAATAAACTTTGAAAATAAAGTCAAAATACTAAAACATTTTTTTTCACACACAAACCAGAAACAGATACTACATTTTCATTATGACTGTCTTTTTTTTTACTTTGGGATTCTGCGAAAAATTTAGCTATTTAACTTTTAATATGAAAACATGGCTGGCATGAGTATAACTGCCGTATCTTTGCTGATTGTATGTCTAACATGCAAGCTAATTAGCAAATTAAGTTTGAAATAATAAGGGAAGGTCATCATAACTGATAAAAATAAGTTTCAAGTTTCATAATGTAATCATGTAGTTATAATTTGCTTCTTTTTTTTCATGTTTTTTTTTTTATATATAATTTGTTTTTTTATCCATGTTTTTTTTATATAATATCTTTTTTTTTGAATCCAAATCTTTGTTTGTTATTTGACTTTACACTTTGTGTAATTCCTTCCTTTTATTTGAGTTGTTTAATTCTTCTTTTTATTTAATTTGTTTATGTGAAATGTTTTTAAGTGAGGATTATTTGGATTATTCGGATTACTGTTCTCATCTTGGATGTAAACAGCAGTTCAACTAATCCAAATAATAATAGAATGTTCAGTCGTAAAAAAAATAAACCTTAGTTTTATATCTTCATGTATCTTATTTATTTTAATAAATTAGACATACAAATAAGAAGAGAACTTTAATTTTTAAAAATCCAACTAATAGACGGACATTTTTACACAAGGAACGAAAAATAATTTCACCGGATTACGATGACCTTGAATTGATTGTTCTGTAGCAGTTGGTTTTCTCTTTAAATAATTTCACGTTTAAATCGTGTTTTTCATCTTTTAATTTTGATTCTTTTATATTTTCATATATTTTATTTCTTAATGAATTGGACACACACACACACAAAAACTGTATCAATTTACTAAACAAATCTTAACAAACAAAACAAATTTTTCTGTTTTGAACAATAAAAAAAAAAAGAACGAATTCATCCCACTTTTGTTTTCGTATTGAATTTCTGGAATGAAAGGTAAGTTTTTTTTCTTTTCTTTTTTGTTTACAATTTCAAAAAATGCATAACTTTTAAAATAATGTTAAACATTAAAATAAGTTTTTTTTTTTATTTTCAATCCAATAAAACTATGGATTCTGCTTTTAACAAACGTGAATAAAAAAAAGTATGGATCTCCAATCAATAAAAATCTCCGAAGAAAATATTATTCAGTCTGACATTAAGATTTTTTTTAAATCAGAAATTTGTTTATTTTTAGTAAAATTTATATGATTTCTTAGAAAATAATAATGTTTATCATAAACACGATAATTTGATTTAAATATGATTGAATTTTTAGACAACTTTGCACAAAAATTGCTTTTGAAGTTTTTAATTGTTTTAATATTTTATATATAACAAAAATCTGAATAAACTTAATTAGTATGTCTCTAGAGATTTTCGTTTTATTTTTAATATTTCATCCAATACTTTATATTAAAGAATGTGATCATATTCTTCTATAAAGTTTACATAAAATGATCACCCATTTAGTGGCCATCACTTCAAAATTCTAAATCTACTTTTATTGGCTAACAAGTTTCAATAACCTTAAAAATATCCGCAAAGAAATTTTTAATTAATTTAGTTTGCTATATAATTTTATTGTAAAATGAGCACCCATTTAATGGCCAGTTTACGGTCAACAAGACATTCATTTTTATTTATTACAAATTATTATCCTCATCTTTTCTTAGTTGCTTTACAACGTTTTGGACAACTATTCCTCTGGCCTTCGTCTCCTATCCTATATAGTCACCGGGTACATCAATCACTCTGCTGGTCCTTGCGGCATGCTACAAAATGAAGACTCCTCACCACAAACAAACAGAACTCCGGTTTATGACAATAACAACTATTTATTAAGTTCATTCTTCACAATGGCTACTGACAAAATTGAGATGACGGACTATAGCAGTGATCGGTGTATGACCAGACAAGTTAGGTCATAGATTTCCCATTAACACAGGCTATCATAAAATCATAACATCAGGCTGTGCGGGCCCCATGTCAGGAGCGCTTGATCACCCAATCCATTCAGTTTGCTGGCTACGACTCTACTCTTTTTAAATTCCTTTTTCTAAATCCAACCCCTTTTCTCCACCTCTTTCCCTCTTTCTACCCTTGTCTCGTCCACTCAACACCTCTCTCTCCCTGGGAGCTGGGGTGGTTGCTCACACTGATATGTATTGGCAGTCCCCTGGGTTCCTTTCGCCCAGCACTGTGTGTGGTGCTTCATCATCTAATAATACAACATCATCTCCTTTGACATATCGTAGATAACTCCAAATCTGTCTCCATTTTGAGACAATATACCATATGCTTGGCATTTAACAGACCGATATTGGTGGTTGGTCCTATTGTCTTAGCTAAGTTTTTTTGCATTTCTCTGCACTCTTTCACCCCATCCCGTCTGGTCAAACACCGCTTCTCACCACAGTAATCACCCAGCTGCATGCATTAATGGCACCATAGTATTATGTAATAATAATAATGAAAATGAATAAATTAATAAGTACTCATGCAGAGAGTGATCCGTGCTGAAATAATAACGTTATTATTTAAAAAAACATTCTTAACATGAGCAGGGGAGGGTGTTTTGTACCTATTCTGTACTTTAACCTTGCAATTGAATAAAAAAATATATCATAAAACTTTAATTAAACGTGGAAATACGATTTAAAAAATAGCATGGATCACTCTCTGCATTAGCACCAATTAATAATACCAACAAGGATGGAATACTGCTGCCATATCTCGGCAGGAGCTGCTAAAAGCAGCCTATCCTGCCTTGACAGAGTACAAAATAGACTTCGTGGCTTAGTGGGGGATACCCTTTTCTCTACCCTGAAACCACTATCCCACAGAAGATACGTTGCGAGCCTATATAAAAGACAGAGTCCTCTAAATTAGCATATTTACATATATGCGTGAGAGCATACAAGATTTGGCGAGACGGCATTGTTAAATAACGCCGCAGGCGCCATCTTGAACCCTTTACAGCATCATGACGCTGCGTCGGCAAAGCGCACACCGAGGCCATTTAAGAGGTAAGCCTGCATTCCCACAATTTTCGCCACATCTTTTTAGTCGTTATTTATTAATCTTTTATCTCTATGAGATCACATATACATATAACGGATTTCATCTGTGAGTAGACTTGTTAATCGACTGTTTTTCATCATTTCGTTGTTCATGTACCTCGTTATAATACATTATCATATTCTAGTACTTTCTTTTCTTGCTTGTTAAATCTATTTCTATTGTTTTCTTAACTATTACTTTACGAAGGTAAATAGGTGTCGGCTGCCATTGCGTATTACAACCAGGATGCAAGGGACAACTATTTTGGACTATTACAAACAGGAGAGTAGCGAGATGTCTCTTCACATTACATTTAAACTACTGCATTTCAGTATAGTCAAAGAAGCAGCAAATACGAGAAGGGAGTGCTAGGAAACCTGAGATCACATATACATATATTTATTTATCTTTTACTAATATTACATCACATATACATATATTTATTTATCTTTTACTAATATTACATCACATATACATATATTTATTTATCTTTTACTAATCTGAGATCACATGTGCATATATTTATTTATATTTTACTAATATGAGATCACATATACATATATTTATTTATCTTTTACTAATATGAGATCACATATACATATATTTATTTATCTTTTACTAATATTACATCACATATACATATATTTATTTATCTTTTACTAATATTACATCACATATACATATATTTATTTATCTTTTACTAATATTACATCACATATACATATATTTATTTATCTTTTACTAATATTACATCACATATACATATATTTATTTATCTTTTACTAATATTACATCACATATACATATATTTATTTATCTTTTACTAATATTACATCACATATACATATATTTATTTATCTTTTACTAATCTGAGATCACATGTGCATATATTTATTTATCTTTTACTAATTTGAGATCACATGTGCATATATTTATTTATATTTTACTAATATGAGATCACATATACATATATTTATTTATCTTTTACTAATATGAGATCACATATACATATATTTATTTATCTTTTACTAATATTACATCACATATACATATATTTATTTACCTTTTATTAATATTACATCACATATACATATATTTATTTATCTTTTACTAATATTACATCACATATACATATATTTATTTATCTTTTATTAATATTACATCACATATACATATATTTATTTATCTTTTACTAATATGAGATCACATATACATATATTTATTGATCTTTTACTAATCTGAGATCACATATACATATATTTATTTATCTTTTACTAATCTGAGATCACATATACATATATTTATTTATCTTTTACTAATATTACATCACATATACATATATTTATTTATCTTTTACTAATATTACATCACATATACATATATTTATTTATCTTTTACTAATCTGAGATCACATGTGCATATATTTATTTATATTTTACTAATATGAGATCACATATACATATATTTATTTATCTTTTACTAATATGAGATCACATATACATATATTTATTTATCTTTTACTAATATGAGATCACATATACATATATTTATTTATCTTTTACTAATATGAGATCACATATACATATATTTATTCATCTTTTACTAATCTAAGATCACATATACATATATTTATTTATCTTTTACTAATATTACATCACATATACATATATTTATTTATCTTTTACTAATATGAGATCACATATACATATATTTATTTATCTTTTACTAATAGTACATCACATATACATATATTTATTTATCTTTTACTAATCTGAGATCACATATACATATATTTATTTATCTTTTACTAATATGAGATCACATATGCATATATTTATTTATCTTTTACAAATATGAGATCATATATACATATATTTATTTATCTTTTATTAATATTACATCACATATACATATATTTATTTATCTTTTACAAATCTGAGATCACATATACATATATTTATTTATCTTTTACTAATATGAGATCACATATACATATATTTATTTATCTTTTACTAATCTGAGATCACATATACATATATTTATTTATCTTTTACTAATATGAGATCACATATGCATATATTTATTTATCTTTTACAAATATGAGATCATATATACATATATTTATTTATCTTTTATTAATATTACATCACATATACATATATTTATTTATCTTTTACAAATCTGAGATCACATATACATATATTTATTTATCTTTTACTAATATTACATCACATATACATATATTTATTTATCTTTTACTAATATTACATCACATATACATATATTTATTTATCTTTTACTAATATGAGATCACATATACATATATTTATTTATCTTTTACTAATATTACATCACATATACATATATTTATTTATCTTTTACTAATCTGAGATCACATATACATATATTTATTTATCTTTTACTAATATTACATCAGATATACATATATTTATTTATCTTTTACTAATATGAGATCACATATACATATATTTATTTATCTTTTACTAATATTACATCACATATACATATATTTATTTATCTTTTACTAATATGAGATCACATATACATATTTTTATTTATCTTTTACTAATCTGAGATCACATATACATATATTTATTTATCTTTTACTAATATGAGATCACATATACCTACATTTATTCATTTTTTACTAATATAAGATCACATATACATATATTTATTTATCTTTTTCTAATATAAGATCACATATACATATATTTATTTATCTTTTACTAATATGAGATCACATATACATATATTTATTTATCTTTTACTAATCTGAGATCACATATACATATATTTATTTATCTTTTACTAATATTACATCACATATACATATATTTATTTATCTTTTACTAATCTGAGATCACATATACATATATTTATTTATCTTTTACTTATCTGAGATCACATATACATATATTTATTTATCTTTTACTAATATGAGATCACATATACATATTTTTATTTATCTTTTACTAATCTGAGATCACATATACATATATTTATTTATCTTTTACTAATATGAGATCACATATACCTACATTTATTCATTTTTTACTAATATAAGATCACATATACATATATTTATTTATCTTTTTCTAATATGAGATCACATATACATATATTTATTTATCTTTTACTAATATGAGATCACATATACATATATTTATTTATCTTTTTCTAATATGAGATCACATATACATATATTCATTTATCTTTTACTAATATGAGATCACGTATACATATATGTATTTATCTTTTACAAATCTGAGTTCACATATACATATATGTATTTATCTTTTATTGATATGAGATCACATATACATATATTTATTGATCTTTTACTAATATGAGATCACATATACATATATTTATTTATCTTTTACTAATCTGAGATCACATATGCATATATCTATTTATATTTTACTAATATGAGATCACATATACATATATTTATTTATCTTTTACTAATATGAGATCACATATACATATATTTATTTATCTTTTACTAATATGAGATCACATATACATATATTTATTTATCTTTTACTAATATGAGATCACATATACATATATTTATTCATCTTTTACTAATCTAAGATCACATATACATATATTTATTTATCTTTTACTAATATTACATCACATATACATATATTTATTTATCTTTTACTAATATGAGATGACATATACACATATTTATTTATCTTTTACAAATATGAGATCACGTATACATATATGTATTTATCTTTTACAAATCTGAGTTCACATATACATATATATATATTTATCTTTTATTAATATGAGATCACATATACATATATTTATTGATCTTTTACTAATATGAGATCACATATACATATATTTATTTATCTTTTACTAATATGAGATCACATATACATATATTTATTTATCTTTTACTAATATCAGATCACATATATATATATTTATTTATCTTTTACTAATATGAGATCACATATACATATATTTATTTATCTTTTACTAATATGAGATCACATATACCTATATTTATTCATCTTTTACTAATCTAAGATCACATATACATATATCTATTTATCTTTTACTAATATGAGATCATATATACATATATTTATTTATCTTCTACTAATATGAGATCACATATACATATATTTATTTATCTTTTACTAATCTGAGATCACATATACATATATTTATTTATCTTTTACTAATATGAGATCACATATACATATATTTATTTATCTTCTACTAATATGAGATTATATATATATATATATATTTATTTATCTTTTACTAATCTGAGATCACATATACATATACTTATTTATCTTTTAATAATATTAGATCACATATACATATATTTATTTATCTTTTATTAATATGAGATCATATATACATATATTTATTTATCTTTTACTAATCTGAGATCACATATACATATATTTATTTATCTTTTATGAATATGAGATCACATATGCATATATTTATTTATCTTTTACTAATCTGAGATCACATATACATATACTTATTTATCTTTTACTAATCTGAGATCACATATACATATATTTATTTATCTTTTACTAATCTGAGATCACATATACATATATTTATTTATCTTTTATGAATATGAGATCACATATGCATATATTTATTTATCTTTTACTAATCTGAGATCACATATACATATACTTATTTATCTTTTACTAATCTGAGATCACATATACATATATTTATTTATTTTTTACTAATATGAGATCACATATACATATATTTATGTATCTTTTATTAATATGAGATCACGTATACATATATGTATTTATCTTTTACAAATCTGAGTTCACATATACATATATATATATTTATCTTTTATTAATATGAGATCACATATACATATATTTATTGATCTTTTACTAATATGAGATCACATATACATATATTTATTTATTTTTTACTAATCTGAGATCACATATACATATATTTATTTATCTTTTACTAATATGAGATCACATATACATATTTTTATTTATCTTTTACTAATATGAGATCACATATACATATATTTATTTATCTTTTACTAATATGAGATCACATATACATATATTTATTTATCTTTTACTAATATGAGATCACATATACCTATATTTATTCATCTTTTACTAATCTAAGATCACATATACATATATTTATTTATCTTTTACTAATATGAGATCACATATACATATATTTATTTATCTTTTACTAATATGAGATCACATATACATATATTTATTTATCTTTTACTAATATGAGATCATATATATATATATATATATATATATATTTATTTATCTTTTACTAATATGAGATCACATATACATATACTTATTTATCTTTTAATAATATTAGATCACATATATATATTTATTTATCTTTTATTAATATGAGATCATATATACATATATTTATTTATCTTTTACTAATCTAAGATCACATATACATATATTTATTTATCTTTTATGAATATGAGATCACATATGCATATATTTATTTATCTTTTACTAATCTGAGATCACATATACATATACTTATTTATCTTTTACTAATCTGAGATCACATATACATATATTTATTTATTTTTTACTAATATGAGATCACATATACATATATTTATGTATCTTTTATTAATATGAGATCACATATACATATATTTATTTATCTTTTACTAATATGAGATTATATATATATATATATATATATATATATATATATTTATCTTTTACTAATAATAGATCAAATATACATATATTTCTCTTTTACTAATCTGAGATCCCATATGCATATACTTATTTCTTTTACTAATATGAGATCACATATTGATATATTTACTTATTTTTTTACTAATCTGATATTACATATACATATAGCAGATGTCAACCATGAATAGACTTCTGCTATGGTTGTCTTAATTATTATTTTATTAAAGTGAATATGTAACTAAGGCAAACAGCTATCAGCTACCGTTGTGTTGATCATCCTTTGTTATTTTAATGCATATATCAAGTGACTTCATAGTTTCTACCGACTTCCATATAAACAAGCTGACTCTTAAATTAGTTAATTCGATTGACATGGATTCGAAAACGTAATGATCTGTTGATTAAAGGAAATACCTAGTTAGAATTTTCTAAGAAACGTGAAGATTCTATTCTTACAATAATTAAAGAAATGTAATACTTAAAAATAAAATATTAAAATTTGAATAATGTAAATGCCTGGGTTTACAAATAATTTAATTCCAGATAAAATTCCAACTCGATTATATTATAAGCAACACCTGTATGGACTGGTTCAGTGTAATGTTTGGGAAAAGTTGTGTTTAACGTGACTCCTATGATGTTTTGGATGAAATAAATATAAGATTGTGAGTTCAATCCAATAATATTGACAACAATAAACAGAATACAAATACGTGAATTCAAATACTAAAACATTGAATTTTATTGTTGTGCAGATGTTCCTGATTGAACCCTATTCATCAATTTTAATGGAGTATAATTTTTCTTAACATGATTTAACACTACTATTTAATTTTAATGGTATATCATTTTCATTAAACATGATTGAACGCTATCATTGGATTTTAATGAAATACGATTTTCTTTAATATTGTGTTATAAATATGTATTACCTTATATGGAAGATAACAGCGATATCTGTGGAAAGATTTCTACACTGGACTTTATTATTTATTAATTTCCTGGATTTTTATAATTTGCTTGAAGAAAACAAACAGTAACATTTTTTTATGAATTTTTGTAATTTATTCTCATTGTATATTCATATATATATATATATATATATATATATATATATATATATATATATATATATATGAATGTTACAATAAGAATATATATATATGTGTGTGTGTGTGTGTTTATTTTTTTACCACGATGAAAATCATATAAAAACGCCAGATGTATTTTCAACTCGATTATATTCTAAGCAACACCTGTATCGACTGGTTCAGTGATCTGTTGGAAAAGTTATTTTTAAATGTGACTCTCATGACCTTTTGGTTGAAATAATCTGGAGTTTTTATTGAGTTCAATCCAATAATATTGACAACAATAAGCAGAATACAAATACGTGAATGCAAATACTAAAATACAGAATTTTATTGTTTTGCAGATGTTCCTGATTGAACCCTATTCATCAATTTTAATGGGGTATAATTTTTGTTAACAGGATTGAACGCTACTATTGAATTTTAATGAAATATTATTTTCTTTAAGCATGATTGAACACTATCATTGGATCTTAATGAAATATGATTTTCTTAAATATTATGCTATAAATATTTATTACCTTATAAACTTGTGAAAACGTAACACGTCTTGAAAATAATAGTTGTTGTTAATTATGTGCTTGATTTTACAATAAATAAAAAGATATTACAATCTAGAATCATGAATTGAGATGAGAAATTAAACTAGGAAAATGACATTTTTATTTAATGACACATGAGAACTCATTTGGAAAAAAATACATGTGAAATGTGAGAATATTCTTTTTCTGTAAAATATAGTTTAAATATAGTTTACTAAGACAGATGTGAACACACATTGGCAAAATATATGCACATTAAAGGAAAACAATTGCACTTATACAGAAGTCAACAGTAAAAATATTTGGAATGTATTAGATAGTAAGTAAATTTTTGGCATCTGTTAGGATACTCCTTCTCAGCTATACAAACTAATAAGTGAATTGGATTAAAAGAGAAAACCAACGTTCGAGTAAAATGTATAAACATTCTTGTTCTGAAAAACCATTGTTAGTAAAACACATGAGTACTAACACTAAGGTAAAACAACATTGCTGTGAAGTTTGTGGATATTCTTCTTCTAAGAAATCATCGTTAATGATACATACGAGAATGCACACTGGGGAAAAACCCTATTCTTGCGATGTTTGTGGATATTCTTGTTCTGTAAAATCATCGTTAGTGAAGCATACAAGAACCCACACTGGGGAAAAACCCTATTCTTGTGAAGTGTGTGGATATTCTTGTTCTGAAAAATCACATTTAGTGACACATACAAGAACCCACACTGGGGAAAAGCCATATTCTTGTGAAGTTTGTGGATATTCTTGTTCTCAAAAATCGAAGTTAGTGAGACATACAAAAACCCATACTGGTGAGAAGCCATATTCCTGTGAAGTGTGTGGACATTCGTTTTCTCAAAAATCACATTTAGTGACACATATGATAACTCACACTGGAGAAAAGCCATATTCATGTAAAGTTTGTGGATATTCTTTTTCTCGTAAATCATCTTTAGTGACACATAAGAATACACACAGGCGAAAAGCCACATTCTTGTGAATTTTGTGGATATTCTTGCTCTGAAAAATCACAGTTAGTGAGGCATATGAGAAGTCACACAGGAGAAAAGCCATATTCTTGCAAAATATGTGAATATTCTTGTTCTCATATAATACGTTTAGAAAAACATATGAAAAAAATACACAATTAGAAAATGCCAAGTTCAAGAATTCGCGTTTATTCATGTGAGAAGTTCAAGTAAAACAGTATTTACTTAAAACAAATCTAAAACGACTCCTGATTGATGAAACTATCCTTGGTAGATATTTTTATAATAAAACTACATTTGAGAATATAATACAATATAAAGAAGTAATGAATTGTTTAAAAACTATTGTTTCTGAAAAATATAACTAGTATATTGATTGCTATAAAAGTAAGTGGACGAAGAAAAATCTTTAAAAATACACAAAAGACACACAATTCTGAAGACCAAACTGTTGCTGAAAACGAATGAAGTAATAAAAGGAACAATTTATTTCTTATAATTTATTTAAAGTAAAGATGAAATAACCTGATGTGAAAATAACAAATTTACTGACTCATATGGGAACTCACACCGGGGAAAAGCCATATTCTTGCAAAATATGTGAATATTCTTGTTCTCATAAAATACGTTTAGAGAAACGTATGAAAAAGATACACAGTTAGAAAATGCCATTTTCTTGCCAAATATGTGCATGGTCTTATTCTAAGAATTCGCATTTATTCATATGAGAATATAAGAGCAAATGGACGCAGAAAAATCTTTTTAAAATACACAAAAGACACACAATTGAAAGACTAAACTGTTGTTTAAAAAAAGAAATTATAGAGAACAATTGATTTTTTATAATTTATTTAAAATAAAGACGAAAATCTATATTCTTGCACACTATATCAATATTTGTGTTCTCGTTATAACCTGATGCGAAAATAACAATAGACAGACGTGATATTTTTGCAAAGAATTCAAGTGTATTTATATGTATGACAATTTACAGTGAGGAAAAAATTCAACATCTACATAAACAATTATACTCAATAGTTACAGATATATTCGAACAATTGTCTCTAAATGGATCATTAGAATCTTCAAAATGCCTCTCTCAGAATAGCAGGTTAATGCTTATTTTCTGCTTGAATTTACCATCTCAGCTACAACAAAAGAAATGTGGTGGCATCACATGTCCCTCATTGCTAAGCATCCCGAAAACCATAACAGTTGCTGGAAATTTTGTGTGCATAACTCTTGGAACTTCAGAAGGGTCAGCACATAGTCATCTGCCATTTCTTCGGTTTACCATTTGGTCTTGATCAAAATATTTTTCGTCTGAAAAACAATGAATGTGTTGCGCAACAGGATGTTTAGTTTGCTTAAAAGCCTCTTGGATCTTACCAACCGATTTCTTTGGTCTCGGAGATGAACTGGACTCTCTTCATAACATAGGACTTGTATCAAAGATTTTCATGACAAGTCCTACGAATTGTGGCTTCTGAGACATTAAGATATTTTGCAATTGACCTCATTGACTTTTGAGGGCTCTCGTCAATGATGTTCTGAATTCATTGAACGAATTCAGGTTTTCTGATGCTGTCAGAGCGTTGTTGATGCTTTTTGCATTTAGCAACAGGAGAAATTCTGCCATTTTTGTCCTCTAAACAAATGACCAAACAACTTTTAGAAATTGTGCAATTTGCAAATCACTGTGTTCTGCCATTATTACAATTATTATAACATGTTTTTCCTTTCCTGAGTTATATTAATATATATATATATATATATATATATATATATATATATATATATATATATATTAATATATATATATATTTTTATTTTTATTTTTTTTTAATTACATTTTCACCCCAAACAAGGCAAATTGCCACTTTGGTGTAGGGGGCTACTATCAGGGGCAACAACTACTGGGGTACTATGTAGGGATTTGGGCAGCAAGGTGTCGGTTCACGTTACACTTGAACTTCTGCACGTCAGTACTGTTGGGGAAGCAGGGACCTGGAATGGAATTCCAGAGTCTTGCGGTTCTGGGGAAGAAACTATTGGAGTAAAAAGATCTTTTACATCTAGGGACCTCTACAGTGTGGGGGTGGGATCTAGTAGCCTGTCGGGTTTGTCGAGGGTGCTCGCGTCGTGGGGGCACAAGTGATTGCAGTTCATCAGAGCATTCACCACTAAAATACTTGTAGAACAGGCAGAGGGATGCAACATTTCGTCGATGGGACAGAGGCTGAAGCTTAGATGCCAGTTCAGGGCCTATCAGATTTGCGACTCTCTTTTGAACCTTGTCAAGGAGCGAGAGACTAGTAGCAGATGCACCAGCCCAGATGTGGCAGCAATACTCCATACATGGGCGAATGGTGGCCTTATAAAGGTACAGAATACTTTCGGGTGTTAGTAGTTTTCTAGCACGGTAGAGAGAGCCTACCTTTCTTGCAGCGGCCCTGGCAATGCCTTCAATGTAATTGTTCCAACTCATGTTTCCTGTGAACGTTAGGCCAAGGAGTTTGAAAGATGGACTCTCAGATAAAGAGTCGTTGGCCATTGCTATTGGTGGTAGAGAGGGTTTCTTGTAATTATTGAATGAAACTAGTTTAGTCTTGGCAGCATTGAACGCGACCAACCACTTTTGTCCCCATTCCACTACAGATTGGAGGTCTTCCTCTAGTGTTTCTGCCATTTCTTTAGAAATGTGTTCATTCGTCTTCCTGTCGTGTCTGCCATAGAGTGTAGTGTCATCAGCATATATACCCATCTCAGGCAATGTTGTCGGGGAGGTCATTTATGAATATCAGGAACAATAGAGGTCCAAGGATAGAACCCTGGGGCACTCCCGCATTTATATCATATTGTTTAGATGTGCGACCGTCGAGGACTACCTGGATTTTTCTCTTATCTAAGAAGGATTTAATTATGTTAAGTATTCTACCAGTGATACCGTATGATCTGATTTTACTGAGGAGACCCTCATGCCATACCCTGTCAAAAGCCTTAGATATATCTATATTGTCTGGTTGTCTTTTGTACCAAAATTACGTAAGGTCGGCCTAATTAATACTTTGGTACATAGAGCCCTCATGATTTGTTTGCCTAGCAGATTATACGCCGAACTCGATAAGATCAGGGAAATATTCATCAATAATGGTTATCCTGTTGACCTTATTGATGACTGTATTTTCAAAAAGGTTGCGGATTTTAAATCCCCTAAAAAGTTTGGACCCTTGAAATGCCCGGTTTATTTAAAATTAGCGTGGATTGGGGAAAAGAGTAATAGACTTTCCAAACAGATTCGGAGAAGTATTTACGACTGCTTTAATTCTGTGTCCTTGCGTTTGGTATATACTACGAGACCTGCTTTCCCGTCTTTTCGCAAGGATAGTTTGCCTTACATCCAAAATAGTAATATTGTATATCAATTTAAATGCCAGTGCGATGCTGGTTATGTTGGGCGAACATCCATGCACATTTTGACTCGTATAAACTAGCATGTTCCATCGAAGATCAGACAAGGGAGGATGGGGTCTGGTGGTCTCCCTCCTTCTGCAGCCTTGGACTCTGCTATTGGCCAGCATTTGGTTGACAACCCGTGCCGTGCCGATAGATATAAAATAGATTGGTTCGAGGTGCTACATAGAGCGGACTCCAAAAACCATTTAAAGATTTTGGAGTCTGTCTATTGTGGTGCGTCAACCTTCTTTGTGCCGGCAAAAAGAAACATCAAACGCATTGTTTCTCTTTTGGGAACTTTGAATCTTTTCTCCCGGTTTTTTTTCCTCCCTCGTTGTGCTAATATTTGAATCGTTTTTTAAACGTTAATAAATTTATTTTAGTGTCCCTATACTTTTGGCACATTTAATAAGTTCCCCATTAAAACTCTTTATTTTTCGACACAATATTATTTTGTTCGCAATCGATTTTCTTCTGACGAGATGATAGCCGAAAGAGCTCTCGAGAAACTTTCGCTAATTATTTTTAAAACTATATATAAATTCTGTACCTCTAAACATTTATTATATATATATATATATATATATATATATATATATATATATATATATATATATATATATATATATATGCCAGAGCATGGTATTTCAAAGAAGAACAAGCAGAATGCATGCAGTAGTGTTTTGGTGTAAAGGTATAGTTTTTGGTTAACAATATCATTAATAAGATTTGTAGAAAGCGACACAGAAATCTAAGCATTGGTTGGAATAATTAACAACATGTTTTTACATTGAACAATAGAAATCCCTGATGTTAACATCGTAAAATGAATCTCCAAATTCGATACCTTATTTCCTATATTCCGTTGCCTGCAAATAAATTGACTATTGAATGATCGAGTGCTTGCAATCCGATATTATAAATCTGCCATTCAATTATATTGAATAAATGCTCAAGTGATTAAAAAACAACCATAGAACCAAAGTCAATCACCTGCCCTTACATCTAGCTATTTACTATTTGCTGTAATAATAAAACATTTCGACTATTCATTCTTTATTGTAGTTTCTTTTATATTGTATTGTTTGATCTGCAGGAGACAACTTTGTTAGACATAAATGTTCATCGATTTATTAATTTTTTACATTCTTTGCTTCTTTATTTGTTCATGGATTCTGAAAAATAAACATAAAATTATTAAAGTCAATCAAATGAAGTAACCATATCTAATACTCATGTGAGTACCTTAATACTTAACATTTAATTATGGTTGCTATTGGAATTTCTGACTGATTGCTTGCTTTGCGAGTTGGAGAATGTTTTTAAAATATGCAAAACATTTAATCGGGCATTTTTTTCATCAACTATTAAAATATGTGTCCTTCATTTAAGTAACTAATCCCTGAGCATATTTTTGAAATGCAAATATTCTTATTACATTATAATGGTATGTGAGCTAGATATTCTCTCGAAAAGGTCCACTACAATACATTTAATATTGTTATTAGTAACTGAATAATTACAATTCATTTAATATTTTTAGTTGTAACTTATTAATTAAAATTCATTTAATATTCTTATCAGTAACTTAATACTTAATATTCATTTGATTTTGTTATCAGTAACTTAATAATTACAATTCATTTAATATTGTTATCCGTAACTTAATAATATAAATACATTTAATATTATTAGTAGTAACTTAATAATTAAAATTCCTTTAATATTCTTATCAGTAACTTAATAGTTGCTGTGGTGAAATAATGGAACCCTCCTGCGCCTGCGCTGTCCTTCGGCTTGTCATAACGGAGTTGCGCCCCTTTTCTTAATATTCTACAGAGTGACTTTTTCGATAGACGAACGATGTTACTTCTGCCCATGTAATGTTTTGTTAGTTGAATAAACCTTCCTTAAGCTTCCGTTCGTCCCGTGTTTTTTCTCCCTCTCTCTAGAATCACTTACATTTATTCAACTTACAAAACATGGAGAAATACCTAAAACCCAAGAGACTTAACTTGGATCCTAGTCAACCTGACGTGGCGGACACGTGGCGCCATTGGAAGAAATCCTTCCATATAGTTCTAGAGACACCGGCTAAAACTAAATCTATTGATAAACCTAATTTCTCCGGCGATTTTCAATTTGTCTCGGACATTGACGACTACAATTCGGCGATGGACGTACTAGAGAATGTTTTTATGCAGCCTAAGAATATTATATTCAGTAGGCATCTTCTAGTGACGAGGAGACAACAACCAAACGAAACTGTCGACCAATATGTCCGAGTCTTTAAAAAACTCGTTAAAGACTGCGAGCTGTGACGGAAGAACAAGCGAGGGACGAATATATTCGTGACGCTCTTATACACGGTATTTTGTCTGACCATATTAGGTAGCGACTACTCAAGTATAGAACACTGGACTTAAAAACCGCCAACGACCAACCTCTCACGCTTGAGACAGCCCCCAAACAACTAGCGTCATACTCCATCCGGAACTCCATTGCTGCTAATCGGACGGAAGTAGACGACGACCCCCCGCCTATGAACGGTGATGAAGAAAATGTTATAGCCGCTACCTCGCGTCTATGCTTCTTTTGCGATAATAACAGACATAACCGAAGTAAGTGTCTGGCACAGAATGCTACATGCAAGAACTGCAAGAAAAGGGAACATTATGCACGTGTTTGTAAGTTGCTTACGGCTATTACCACTATGACTGCTGCTGCTAACAATCCCGGTAAGTCTATCCGAGCTAATAATTTCTCTGAAAGCCTATCTCGCCCGATATTCAGTGGAACTATCAGGGATAAACCTATAGATATACTCGTCGATACTGGTAGGTCTGAAAATTTTATTCACCCTGATAAGTTTGGAGAACTTGGTCTGTCTTGCCTACTACGGAAAGAATTTTCATGCCCAGCAGTTCCCATTCGTCCATTACCCTAGAACATTGTCTAGTATCCCTCTATGTAAATAATAGAAAGTACAAAGATGTGAAGCTATCTGTTATGTCGAACCTGTGTTGTGATGTTATTCTAGGGCACGCTTTTCTACGACAACATTCATCTGTTACAATACACTTTGGAGGTTCACTCCCTCCCCTTACTATGTAATATTCCGTATCCATCTCTGTTTATAAATTTAACTTCCGACTGTCATCCAATAGTTGTAAAATCCAGGAGACACAACCTTCCTGATATGCAATTTATTCAGTCAGAAATATCGCGTATGCTGAAAGAAAAAAGTGTAGAACCTTCTCAATCGCCATGGAGGGTCCAAATACTGGTGATATCGCCCCCAAACCACAAGAAAAGGCTCATCGTGGATTACTCTCAGACGATAAACCGTTTCACGCTACTGGACGCTTACCCCTTCCCGCAGATAGAAGATATAGTGAACGAAATAGCAGGCCATCAAAGTTGACCAGCGCCTATCATCAGGTTGCCATCAAACCAGATGAGCATAAATACACAGCCTTTGAAGCGGCTGGGTCTCTGTACCAATTCTGCCGAATTCCTTTTGGGGTGATAAATGGAGTAGCGAGCTTCCAGCGGGTGATAAACGATATCATAAAGCAAGAAGAACTACGAAACACTTATGCTTATATAGACAACGTCACTATTTGTGAACATAATCAAGCAGAACATGATAGAAACCTGAAAGGTTTTATGGAAAGTGTGGCTAAATATGGTTTAACCCTGAATAAATATAAATGCCTTTATTCTCTTAACTCTGTGGACTTACTTGGGTATACCATAAGCAAGGGCTCGGTAAAACCTGACCCTGACTGGCTCAAAGGGTTGACTGACCTACTGATACCGAAAAACTCTCGGCGAGCAATAGGGATGCTCTCGCACTATTCTAAGTGGATATCAAATTTTTCTGAAAAGTTATACCCCTTAACTAGAGTCAGTGAAAAAAAGGTTGACGCCTTCCTTCTCCTAAAGAAGGATATCGCTAAATCATCTCTGGCCAGTATAGAATCTGATTCACCGCTTGAAATTGAAACGGATGCCTCCCTAACTCAAAACAGTCGGCCCGTGGCTTTCTTTTCTAGAACTCTAACCTCAGCCGAACAAAAACATTCTGCCGTGGAAAAGGAAACTTATGCAATCGTAGAAGCTATTAGAAAATGGCGACACTTGCTACTAGGAAAACATTTAAGGTAATCACGGATCAAAAAATCGCTCTCTTCATGTTCAATCCTAAAAGTAAAAGGAAAATAAAAAACGAAAAAATTACTAGGTGGATATTAGAACACGCCTGCTTCTGCTAAGACATCGTGTATAGGCCTGGAAAGCATAATGCTGCAGCGGCGGATGTCTCGATTCTGCTTTGCTACTACCGAAAATTGTTTGAGCTACACAAAAATTGATGCGACCCAGGAGTAACTCGAATGCTGCATTTTGTCAGGAGTAAAAACATGCGTTATTCGGTAAAAGACATAAAAGCTATAACTAAATCTTGTCAAGTTTGTTCTGAGATAAAACCAAGATTTGTGAAGACGTTTCCACAAACGCTCATAAAAGCAAGCGAGCCATTTGAGAGATTAATTATGGACTTCAAGGGACCCCTACCCTCCAACACGCGTAACAAGTACATACAAACTGTGGTTTGCGAATACTCCCGCTTCCCATTTGCCTACTCCTGTGCGGACCTCACTGCTGCTACAGTAAAGAAACACCTATCCAGCCTGTTTTCCATTTTCAGAAACCCTTCTTTCATGCACTCTGATCGAGGAACTGCTTTCATGTTGTAGGAGCTGAAAGAATTCTAACACTCTCGATGCATTGCCACTAGTAGAACTATTGCGTTTAATCCGCAAGGCAACGGACAAGCAGTGAGATACAATGGCATTATTTGGCAGACAATCAACCTGGCGCCACAGTCTAGTAATCTCCCTATTGTTAGCTGGGAGAAAGTCCTTGACGTAGCTCTCCACTGTATACGTTATTTGCTTTCCACTGCCTCCAATTGTTCACCCCATGAACGGATGTTTACCTTCCAAAGAATATATTCTTCTAGAGGATCCATACCAACTTGGTTAACTAAGTCCAAAACTGCTCTCCTGAAGCGATATGCACGCGGCAGTAAATACGAGCCACTAGTAGAAACTGTTGATATTCTTAATGTAAACCCTAACTATGCTAATGTGCGGTTGAATAACGGGAGAAGACGACAGTGTCTCTTCGCCATATTGCTTCACTTGGTGAGAAAGACAACAGTACGCTACTACATCTAGAACTGGATTCGACGGAAGCCCCTACCCAGTCTGACTCTCCTATAGCTCCGATGGAGGAACCAGCTAACGCTCCTTCTGCTAGAGGACCCTAAAAACCAGGCAATGGAAGACGTCACGGATCCTAACTTAGAAACTTGCACATGCCTCTCCTGTACCGAGGCTTCTGAATGATAACCTGAGGAGCCTTTCAATAGAACAGGAGACAACCTTCGACGCTCTTCTAGAGTCCATCGAATACGTCAGTATTTAACAGAGAATTAATTACTTTGACTCTTTTCTCCTTTATTTCTAGTTTGAGCTGTTACACCTGAAGCTACTCGGTCTTTTGGAAACTAGAGGACCTGGACATTTCTGGGCGGCGGAGAATGTGGTGAAATAAGGAACTCTTCTGCGCTGTCCTTCTGCTTGTCATAACGGAGTTGCACCTCTTTTCTTAATATTCTACAGAATGACTTTTTCGATAGACGAACGATGTTACCTCTGCTAATGTAATGTTTTGTTAGTTGAATAAAGCTTCCTTTCGTCTTGTGTTTTTCTCCCTCTCTCTAGAATCACTTCAAATGCAAAATAAGAAACTCTTCTATCTACCTGGATAAGTTTATGTGTTTGAATAAATTTTGAAGTATTTATGTATTTCGAAAAAAAAATACTCCCGAGTCTTACGTTAGAACAAGAAAAAATGCCGGACATGTGACAGTTATGTGGAAGTCCAGGTAATCGCTCAAAAATCAAAATCTAAACAAAATGCTCACAGAAAGCCACCAAATAAATGTCACAGTGACATATTTTGCAATATTTGTTATGACAAACGATATTTTAATAATATCTTTTCTTTAGTAAATTACTGGGGTAAAAGTACAGAATAGTTAACAACACGTGGGCTCAAATCCCATCTTCCAAAAAAAAAAAAAATCATTTTACGTACATTTATATATCAAAATATTAAATTAAGTTTTGTTTTTTTAATTCCCTTTAATGGCTTTTCAGAAATAAAGGCAAAAAATAGAGTTAGAAGTTTTTTAGAGGAAAAACTATACTTGGTTCGATTGTAAACATTCACCAATATATTTTTTTTACGTAAAATTTCTAATTGGTCATGGCTGCTGATTTTATAAATACTGGATGAAATATTCAAAATCAAACACAGTTGTCTAGCGACATAAGAAATGTAGACAGAACATTAAAACGATTAAAACGATTAAATACCGAAAAAGGGTATTTGCGGTCCGTGATGTTTTGGGGATGTCACCAAAAAATAAATAAATAAAAAATGGCTGCCCGACCGACAATGTATAAAAACAAATATATGTGACCTTTATGAAGGATGAGATGCAGGTAAAATATTTTACCATGTTTTTTCCACAGGAAAATGGACCTCATACTGTTCAGTGTTAAAGTGTTTTTTTTATTCAACTAGCATCGGTGCCCGGCGTTGCCCGGGTGTTTTGAGGTGTATGCTGAGCAAAAAAAGAAAAAGGTCAATTTTTTTAACTTTGACCCCCTAAAATTTATTGTTTAGGGCTCAGATAAAGTTATTAAGTTAGATCCATGTCCGAGGAATCTATATCTAAAATTTCACGTGTTTAGACCCAAAATTGTAGGAAAAGTTTGGTAGAGATCCCAAGGGTCAAATCGTTGAACTTTGCCCCCTTAATCGCCAAATTTCTGTCCGAAAACAAATCACATTGATTTTTCCAAATCTCAGTACCCTGTATATCAAATTTCGAATATGTAGGCTTAAAATTTACAGAGTTATTGCGTAGGAAAATGTACACAGACACATTCACTTATCTCTCTCACTCACTCTCTCTCTCTCTCTCTCTCTCTCTCTTATATATATATATATATATATATATATATATATATATATATATAAGTCTGACGAAAGGCTGTTCTTGTGAAAATTTTCAAACGACATAATGTCTGAATTTTCAGAATAGTCTTGCAACAATTGTAACTAACGATGAAACACACTAGGTAGTGGCAAAAAATGGGCGGGCAAAAATAGTTTTGAAAGACGATTTATCATAATCTTTTGTAGGTTTCGGACTACTTTTTTTATTGCATTTGCAAGATTAGAGACTAAATTTAATTTCCTAAAGGAAAAAAAATATCTGTACCCGTGAAAAAAAGTTATGAAAAATATTTTGAAGTTAAATACATTCATTGTAAAAATCCTTTAAAATATAAATATTAGTTTTCTGGGCGTATTTCAAAGATACTTACTAAAGTCCTAAGATATTGAATTAAATAATAAAAAAAACACCTTGTTTGTGTAAAAATAACTCAATTAGCCCTCAAAAAACAAGTAATTTACCGTTCGTCCAAAACGTAACAAACTAAAATTTTGTAAACACGATTATAAGGAGTCTCAAAATTTCAGCCAATCGTTTTAAATATAAGAAAATGCAATTTCCTGTGTACATAATTCGTTATTTAAAATTTGCTTTTGTTTTAATTTAAAACGTTATTTTGTGAATAAATTTAAATATTGATTGTCATTCATTTTTTCATTTCCGCTCGATTTCTTTGTCGCGTGTTCTATTAGAAACGTATATTATTGCACCAGAACAAAATTAATATTTCCGTTCCATTTTGGTGACACCCCCAAAACATCACGGGCTTCTTTACAAATAACCGAAAAAGCAATTTTTGTGCTCAGTTGTTTTAAAATTCAACCAACTTCGAATTCAATTTTTGTGTTTATGATAAAACAATTTATTTTCTAAGTAACAACAAAATAAATAATATATATTGTTTAAAATAAATAAAAAAAATTTCCTTTTAAAATATTTTAAAATTAAAAAATAGTTTTGTATATATATTGTTTGAAATAAATAAAGTATTTATTCTTTTTTTTTAAATAAAATTTGTTTTCATGTCTAATTTTGAAAAAGAAGTTCTGCTTATTTAAAATTGTAAACTTCCGAAATACCGATGTCATTATTTATATATTCTTGGCAAAGTAACATAACTGTGATAACAGAGTTTCGTTCCTTTTATGTGATATAGAAATCAAGAGTATTTTGCCACCTAATCTCCAATCTTTGCCTTTTTTCCTATCAGGTTTAGATTACATTTGTCAATGTCTTGTTACGATTTATTAAGAAAAATTCTCTTATGTGTGTCCAATTCATTAATAAATAAAATATATGGAGATGAAAAAGGTTTATTTTTTAAGACTGAACATTTCATAATTATTTGGATTAGTCGAACTAATGTAAACATCCAAGATAAGAATAATGTAATGTTGCAACCAAAGGGGACATAACTCCCAAATGAGTTACCTGCCCCTTAAATGAGAATGTATTATGTTCTATTTTTCCTCCTCCCCTCACACTATTTTGAGGGCATTGACAACATTTCAAACAGCAGTCAAAATAATTCAAATAATTTTCATATAAAAAATTTCAAATCTAAACATTTCACTTAAACTGATTTTTTTTTTACATAAACTGAATATTTTATATAAACTGAATATTTTATATAAACAACTCAAATAAGAGGAAGGAATTCTACAAAACAGTGAAGTCAGTCAAACGAAAAAAAAAGATTTAAACGAAGAAAAAAATTATATTTTTGAATCATTTCCGATGAAGTTTGATAATTTATTTTTTAAAGACTTTTGTTATCATGTGCATAGGGTTTGTTTCGACCGAATAATCCTCTGGCCTTTTTAGGGGTATTAAGCGCGACCGGATATGAATTATGAATTTTGTAACTCTATCCACAGTAATTCCTGCTTTCCATAGTTGATTTTTTACAATGTTTCGGCCTACTACTCCTCTGGCCTTCTAAGGAACCTTACTGGGGATGATTGACTTGTCTGGTGCATGAGTCATTTCAAACTATGCAACTCTACAAATGAATTAGGTGAATTAACAAAAAAAATTGAAAGTCACACTGAAATTATAGAACTTGGAATTTATAATCTTTTAAATTTAATTTTTGTGATCTTTTCTGGTCTCCCATTTTCAGACAAAAAATTCGCAAAAAATAATAACGCAAAATATAAATTCTTATCTCGAAATATAGAATAATCCTTTGTTTTGGATCAGAGCAGAAAAACTCCATGCAATATTCCAACAAATTTACGAAAAAGATCTCACATTGAATGGACACAAATGTGCATATAACAAAATGTCATTCGATTTCATCCGACAAATATTCGCTAATGAAATCATCAGCTAATCACAAACTTAACAAAAACCAATCGTTAGATTACTCGACCTAAAAAATCTATCAGAAATCAGAACCTTGCTGGTTATGATCGACTTGTGTGGTTTACAGGTCATTTCAAAATATGTAACTCTGACAAATGAACTACGTGAATTTACAACAAAAATTGAAAGTCACACTGAAATTCTAGAACCCTTCAGGTATGCTCACTCGTCCCCTTTGACCTGAAAAACATACTGATATATATATATATATATACACATATATGTATATATATGTATATATATATGTGTATATATATGTATATGTATGTATGCATATATATATATATGTGCATATATATATGTATATATATATGTATATATATGTGTATATATATGTGTATATATGTATATGTATATATATGTGTATATATATGTGTAAATATATGTATATATATATGTATATATATGTATATATATGTGTATATATATATGTATAAATATGTGTATATATATGTATATATGTGTATATATATGTATATATGTGTATATATATGTATGTATGTGTATATATATGTATATATTTATGTATATATATGTATATATATATGTATATATATATATGTATATATATATGTATATATATGTGTATATATATATGTGTATATATATATATATATATATATATATATATATATATATATAGTAATGATGAAAATCCTATAAGCATCTCTACATATATCAGAAATTTGGAGGAATTTTTGACACCCCCAACAGGAAACTGCGAATAAAATTTAAAACCTCGTAATTTCTCTTTTTAAAGTGGGTTGTTTATTTATTTTATGTAATATACTTCCAAAATAATCTATCAAAGTCGTTTAAAAAATAATAGAAATATTATTTTTTATTAAAAAACAGTGTTTACAACATGTTTACAAAATATTTTTTACATAAACTGATTATTTTACATAAGTCAAATAAGGGAAAGGAATTATACAAAACAGTGAAATCAAATGAAAAATAAAAAGATTGAAACGAAGAAAATTATATTTTTTTTAATCATTTCACATGAAATTTCATTAATTTTTTACACACTTTTGTTTTCATGTGCATAGTTGTTGTTTCGGTCAACTCATCCTCTTTCAGGTGAGGAAGCGCGACCGGAAGTTCTCTAAATGATTCCACAGTAATTGTTGTTTCGGTCAACTAATCCTCTTTCAGGTGATGAAACGCGACCGGAAGTTCTCTAAATGATTCCACCGTAATTCGTACTGTCAATAGCTGTTGTTTGCTCATTAATCCTCTGGCTGTCTTGAGTATGACTGAAACCGATATCTTCAGGCAAAGCTGACTTGAAATCGTAGAAATTAACAGCCTTTATCCATTGCGCCATTATCCCCGAAGGGCGATCAAGGTTTGAATTTATAATCTTTTAAATTTAATTTTTGTGATCTTTTCTGGTCTCCCATTTTCAGACAAAAGTCAGAAAAAAATGAATACGCAATAAAACCTTATCTCGAAATATTTTTTAAAAAATCCTTTGTTTTGGATCAGAGCAGAAGAACCACGATCCAAAACACCATGCAATATTCCAACGAATTTGGAAAAAGATCTGACATTGAATGACAACAAATGTGCATATAAAAAAATGTCATCCGACAAATCTTCGCTAAGGAAATCATCAGCTAATCACAAACTTAACAAAAAACAGTCGTTGAAGAACTCGATCTGAAAAATCTATCAGACGTCAGAACTTTGCTGGAGATGATAGACTTGTGTAGTTTACGAATCATTTCAAAATATGTAAGTGACAAATGAACTAGGTGAATTTACAACAAAAATTGCAAGGCACACTAAAATTCTAGAACCCATCAGGTATGCTCACTCCCCGTTTTTGACCTGAAAAACATACCGATATGTGTGTATGTATATATATATATATATATATATATATATATATATATCACCACGTCAGGTTTTATAGCACCGTAGGTACATAGCTGTAAAGATTGTATGGTCATACTAACACTATCGGTCGGTCCATAGCATGAGCGACCTACACTTATATTAAATTTCCTGGAAACGGTAGCTTGTAACATGATGTCAATATGATAGGAGTCTTGATGCTGTCGCACCATCTCAACATTTAAGGCAGACATAACACGACAAGACACAATTGTAATATATATGAGAAATACTTACTTTTTTATTTCTATACACAAATATATTACTATATTTTACAAAAAGGATCAAGAGCAATTATTACGCAAACTTTTAAAATTATTACAGTGAACTACATAGATAATCCTTACTAGTGTTGGCAGTGATGGGGGTGCCCCCGTCGTTTACAGCGAAACAGAAAATATATGCTCATCGCATGGCTGTCCGGAGCAAAAGAGGTCGAGGGAATACGAAGTGAACTGTAGTGCTCATTTACTTGTTAATGCCTTCGTGTGTGACAAATCACCTCCCAGTCATGGCAGGGTGGGGTGGGGGGACCAGAACGACTAATGGTACTAGCAAAAATAGTAACACAATAGACTTACTTCAAACTGTCCTTTCTGGTATCTGTTGGCCCACTCTTTAAGATGCATGCAATGAAAGTTTATGACATTTTTTTTTTATTTTGGAGAAATTCTTGTAGCAGAAATATTTGCTGATTCTGTCTTATTTGTAAGACAATCGTGTCCTAAATGTTTGGCCAATTATATCCTTAGTGTAAGTGTTCATATGTGTCACTAAATATGAATTTTGCAGAACTAAAATAGTCATACACTTCAAATGACATACTTCTTTTTTTATTTTTCTTCCTTTGAAGATTGTAATGCTGGGTATGGGGCAGCCAAACCAGCTGCCAACATTGCCCCGCTTTTTTATTGAAACCAACCGAGAGCTCTTTTTAGTATCCTGGCTGTTCCCTTAAGTGCAATTGTCTGAATCTCTTTTGCACTTGGTTCACCAGGAATATTAGTTAGGTAGGACTTTTAGCCAGTGTAAGTTCTCATATATTTCACTAACTTGCATATTTCAGGACAAGAATATTCACAAACATCAGTAGAATTAAGCTTTTTCTCCAGTGAGTTCTCATATTTGTTACTAATGCTGATTTTTTAGAAAAAACATATCCACACACACTTTAAAAGAATGTGGATTTTCTCTTTTATGTGAGTTCTCATGTGTCACTAAATTTGATTTTATAGAGCAAGAATATCCACACTCTTTTGTTTTCTCCAGTGTGAGTTTTCATATGTCTCACTAAAGAATATTTTACAGAAAAAGAAAATCTACGCACTTTACAATAATGTGGCTTTTCCCCAGTGTGAGTTCGTATATGTGTCACTAATGCTGATTTTTAGAACAAGAGTATTCTCACACTTCACAAGAATGTGGTTTTTCCCCAGTGTGAGTTCTCATGTTTTACTAAAGAATATTTTTGAGAACAAGAATACCCAAACACTTCACAAGAATGTTGCTTTTTTCCAGTGTGAGTTCTCATATGTATCATTAAGGAGGATTTTCAAGAAAAAGTATATCCACACACTTCACAAGAATATGGTTTTTCCCTTTTTTTTCATTTTTCTTAAACTTTTTCTTCTAGGGGATTGGACATCCAACCAGATGTCTGACATTTACGCCTATTTTAGTGAGTCCAACCAAGAGATCTGTTCAGGATTCTAGCCGTCCCTTTCAGTGCAATCGTTTGTATTTCACTTGCACTTGGTTCACCGGGTATGCTTATTTTACAGAACAGGAATATCCACACACTTCACAAGAATGTGGGTTTTCCCCAGTGTGAGTTCTCATATATGTCACTAATGATGATTTTATAGAACAAGAATATCCACACACTTAACAAAAATGTGGTTTTTCGCCAGTGTGAGTTCTCATATGTTTCACTAAAGAAGATTTTACCGAACAAGAATATCCACACACTTCACAAGAATATGGTTTTTCTCCAGTGTGAGTTCTCATGTGTGTCACTAATTGTGATTTTCTAGAACAAGCATACCCACACACTTCACAAGAATGTGTTTTTTCGCCAGTGTGAGTTCTCATATGTGTCACTAAATCTGATTGTCTACAACAAGCATAGCCACACACTTCACAAGAATGTGGTTTTTCCCCAGTGTGAGTTCTCATATGTGCCACTAAACAATATTTTCTAGAACAAGCATAGCCACACACTTCACAAGAATGTGGCTTTTCCCCAGTGTGAGTTCTCATATGTGAAACTAAATGTGATTTTCTAGAACAAGAATATCCACACACTTCACAAGAATGTGGTTTTTCGCCAGTGTGAGTTCTCATATGTCTCACTAAAGAAGATTTTACCGAACAAGAATAACCACACACTTCACAAGAATGTGGTTTTTCGCCAGTGTGAGTTCTCATATGTGTCACTAAAGAATATTTTACCGAACAAGAATATCCACACACATCACAAGAACGTGGTTTCTTTCCAGTGTGAGTTTTCATATGTCTCACTAATGCTGATTTTACAGAACAAGAATATCCACACACTTCACAAGAATGTGGCTTTTCACCAGTGTGAGTTCTCATATGTGTCACTAATGCTGATTTTACAGAACAAGAATATCCACACATTTCACAAGAATGTGGTTTTTCGCCAGTGTGAGTTCTCATATGTCTCACTAAAGAATATTTTTGAGAACAAGAATACCCACACACTTCACAAGAATGTGGTTTTTCGCCAGTGTGAGTTCTCATATGTATCACTAAATCTGATTTTCTAGAACAAGAATATCCACACACTTCACAAGAATGTGGCTTTTCCCCATTGTGAGTTCTCATATGTGTCACTAATACTGATTTTTGAGAACAAGAATATCCACACACTTCACAAGAATGTGGCTTTTCCCCAGTGTGAGTTCTCATATGTGTCACTAATACTGATTTTTTAGAACAAGAATATCCACACACTTCACAAGAATGTGGCTTTTCCCCAGTGTGAGTTCTCATATGTGTCACTAATACTGATTTTTGAGAACAAGAATATCCACACACTTCACAAGAATGTGGCTTTTCCCCAGTGTGAGTTCTCATATGTCTCACTAATTCTGATTTTTTAGAGCAAGAATATCCACACACTTCACAAAAATGTGGGTTTTCTCTTTTGTTTTCTCCAGTGTGAGTTCTCATATGTCTCACTAAAGAATATTTTACAGAACAAGAATATCCACACACTTCACAAAAATGTGGTTTTTCGCCAGTGTGAGTTCTTATATGTCTCACTAAAGAAGATTTTACCGAACAAGAATATCCACACACTTCACAAGAATGTGGTTTCTTTCCAGTGTGAGTTCTCATATGTCTCACTAATGCTGATTTTATAGAACAAGAATATCAACACACTACACAAGAATGTGGCTTTTCCCCAGTGTGAGTTCTCATATGTCTCACTAATTCTGATTTTCTAGAACAAGAATATCCACACACTTCACAAGGATGTGGTTTTTTGCCAGTGGGAGTTCTCATATTTTTCACTAAAGAATATTTTTGAGAACAAGAATACCCACACCTCACAAGAATGTGGCTTTTTTCCAGTGTGAGTTCTGATATGTATCTTTAAGGACGATTTTCGAGAAACAATATCTCCACACGTCACAAGAATATTGTTTCTCCCCACTGTTAGTTCTTATACGTCTTATTAAAGAATATTTTCCAGAGCCACTAAATATGATTTTAAAGAACAAGCATAGCCACACAGTTCACAAGAGTGTGGTTTCTCCCCAGTGTGAATTCTCATATGTCTCATTAAAGAATATTTTCCAGAAAAAGAATATCCACACACTTCACAAGTGTGTACTTGCATGTTTTACTAAACTTTATCCCGGTTTAATATTATGTATTCTGTTATGAATATTACAGAATTTCACTTTAGCATTATTTCGAAAATATTCTCCTTCACAAGTATAAAATATTTTTTTTACCTATGGAAAAGCTATTTAATGGAATCGTATATTGTACAATCATGTCTTTTAAAAACCGCATACTTTTCTGTGATTTGTGATTATCTTGTTTATATCTTTTCATTCATTTGAACATTAATCACATATACCGCATATGTGAATATTATCTTCAAGGTGTGTGTGATTTTCTACACTATTTCCAATAATTATTTTTAATAGTAGTATTCGCATACATATATGTGTTGTCTTTTATATCAATAATTTTCTATAGTAAAAGATACTGATCAATGAAAATGTAATAATATATAATGATATATATACATATTCGCATACATATTTGTGTTGTCGTTCATATCAATAATTTTCTATAACAATCATCAAACAGGAACATCTGTAAATAAAAGATATAAATTAATTTAAATATTTTAGTATCATCGTTTATATATTGTTTTTTTATCAAATCTTGTTTACTCAAACCTTAATATGATACACAGAAGAAAATAATCGCATGTTTTATAATTTGACACAGAAAGAGTCGATACAGGTGTTTTTAACATATACTTTAGAAACAGTTACACCTAGAATTTTATGATATTCATCATAGTGAAAACAGGAAACACACACACACACACACATATATATATATATATATAGGGAGAGAGAGAGATATTGATATACATATATATATATGTTGATATACATATATATGTATATATTGATATATATTGATATATATATATCGATATACATATAAATATATATGTTGATATACATATATATATTGATATATATTGATATATATATCGATATACATATATATATATATATATATGTTGATATACATATATATAAAGATATATATTGATATATATTTATATATATAGAGAGAGATATTGATATGTATATAGATACAAAGAAATCCCTTCCCATAATTCCCTTGCTATCTTTCTGTCTCTTTCCTGCACGACCACCATGAAGTGAAGACGCATATTCTGCCTCTCCATAAATGGGGGGAACACCGCCTCCCTTAATACTAGTAAGGTTAGTAAGCTTTGAAAAGCCTATTGTCCAGTTTTTAATTGTAAAAGTTTTTGTAAAATATATTTTGTAAAATAAAATAGTTATGCTGTATATATATTACAATTGTGTCGCTTTTCTTGTGTCTGCCATGAATTCCTTCATAAATGCCTTTATTGAAACAATGAAGCAGTCCAGAAAATGAAAAAAAAAATTCCAGTCAGAACGTCACCAAGGGTGAAGAGGTCAAGACGTTTCCTGGGAGAAAAAGGAGCAACAGAACACATTCAACATATCAGGTATCATTTTCTTGATACAAAGACCCTAATGACTGGCCCATCTTTACGTCTCCTTGAGACCACTTTCGTTGGATTTTTTTATTGTCATAATATAACAAACGTATTTAAAAAAATATTTGGTTGAATGTTAGATACAAATTTAAAAGTCAAAGTGAAAATTTGTTATGCTGTGGATTTTATATACGCATTCAAAAGTTGGACTTTGGAAAAAAATTGATGCTATTGAGAAGTGAAAAATGCATTCAAATCTCGGACTTGTGATTATTTGTCGAACTATAGAGATATTTTTTATTTGCACATGCAAGTCAAAATTTGAAAATTAAATATTCTATAGAACTTACAATGCAGATAAGATTCCAGTTTTTAGAATTATGTCGTATTTTGTCCACTATAGAGCATCAGTTATTTTAGGTCTGCCACAAGGGATTGTTGCGACTTGTGCCGTAGGTAACACAAAACGTATAACCTCATTGGTCTGGTTATGTTAGAAAACATTTAATTTCCACTAATCACAACTTCGGAATGATTATCCACACCTTCAGTCCGATCATGTGACTTTTTATACCCAAGTTATCCAATCGAATGAGTCGAACGTAATGGCTACCTCAAGCATAAAAAGATCAACATTGCCATAAACATTTTCTTTACAGATAAATGTCGTCCATCACTTTTTCAGACAAGTAGATTATTTGGTTCAATGTTAAATCACAGGAAACATGAGTTGGAACAATTACATCGAGGGTATTGCCAGGGCCGCTGCAAGGAAGGTGGGCTCTCTCTCTACCGTGCTAGAAAACTACTAACATCCGAAAGTATCCTGTACCTCTATAAGGCAACCATTCGCCCATGTATGGAGTATTGCTGTCATATTTGGGCTGGTGCATCGGCTACTAGTCTCTCGCTCCTTGACAGGGTTCAATAGAGAGTCGAAAATCTGATAGGCCCTAAACTGGCATCTAAGCTTCAGCCTCTGTCCCATCGACGAAACATTGCATCCCTCTGCCTGTTCTACAAGTATTTTAATGTTGAATGCTCTGATGAACTGCAAGCAGTTGTGCCCTCACGACGTGAACACCCTCGACAGACCCGACAAGCTGCAAAATCCCACCCCCACACTGTAGAGATCCCTAGATGTAAAAGATCTTTCTACTCCGGTAGTTTCTTCCCCAGAACCGCGAGACTTTGGAATTCCATTCCAGGTCACTGCTTCCCCAACTGTACTGAAATGCAGATGTTCAAGTGCAACGTGAACCAACATCTTGCTGCCCAAATCCCTACATACCCCAGTAGTTGTTTACCCTGATAGTAGCCCCCTACACCAAAGTGACAATGTGCCTTGTTTGGGGTGAAAATGTAATAATAAAAAAAATGCACATTTAAAAGTCAAAGTGAAAATTAGTCATGCTGTGGATTTTATATGAATATTCAAAAGCTGGACTTTGGAAAAATTGATGCCCTTAAGAAGTGAAAAATGCATTCAAAGCTCGGACTTGTGATTATTTGTCGGACTATAGAGAATTTGTTATTTGCACATGCAAGTCAAAATTTGAAAAGTAAACATTCTATAGAACTTACAATGGCAATTCGAGTGTGTGATGCTTAAATTCGGTCATATTTTAAATTTGGTTGTATTTGATCAAAAAAGTCGTTGCTGTTAAAAGAACTTTCTATGCAATTCATTTGACTTGTATGGAAAAACTCGTCGTTTTTAAATAAGAAATTTAAAAAGAAATTTGATTGTATCTGCTGAAAAAAGTTTTAGCTCTGAAATGAAGTAATTAAAAATTTGTCATTTTAAAATGAAGAATTTTGGAAATGTGATTCAGGTTTCTCATATTAAGGAGGAGTCGTCACGTATCTATATGTGTCTAGCCAAGTACCGTGGGTTGGGAAGCACGAATAGCAGGGATATTTGTGTGGACTTGGATTCAGAAAAAGCAGGGATATCTGAATGGGCTGAGAAGCGTTACTAGCAGGGATACCTGAATGAGTTAGGAAGCGAGGCTAGCAGGGATTTCTGAGTTGGCTAGGAAGTGAGACTATCTGGGGTATCTGAGTGAACTAGGAAGTGAGACTAGCAGGGATATGATAGTGAGCTAGGAAGTGAGACTAGCAGCGATATCTGAGTTGGCTATGAAGCAAGATTAACGGGAATATCTGAGTGGGCGAGGAAGTGGGACTAGCAGGGATATTTTATTGGCAAGGAAGCGAAACTAGCCTGGTTGTAGGTTTGTGAGGTAAACTTAAAGGATCAGGGGGAATGCGGTTTAATGTGATTTGCATATCAATGAGACTACACACTGGAATGAGAGACTACAAGGCCGGCAGTCAAGATGGCGGCAGTTGAGTTCTAGAAAACAGGAATGAAAATGATGGAACTCACAATGTCATCTTAATGCTGATAAGATTCCAATTTTTTAATTAGAATTATGTGGTATTTTTCAACTGAGTAGGATAAGAAGTCAGACTAGCGGAGATATCTGAGTGGGTTAGTAAGCTGGGCTGTAGAGATATCTGAGTGGGTTATTCAGCGAAACTAGCATGGATGTCTGAGTGGGCTAGGGAAGCGAGACAAGCAGGGATATCTGAGTTGGCTAGGGAAGCAAGTCTGATAATGTGACTTTTTATACCAAAATTATCCAATCAAATGAGTCGGACGTAATGGCTACCTCAAGCATAAAAAGAATCAACATTCCAACAAACATTTTCTTTGCTTAAGCTCTTCCAGACAGTCGCAAATAAATGTCGTGCATCACTTTTTCTGACAAATAAATTGTTAGGTGGAAGTAGAGAATAGTTAAAACATGTGGGTTTTAATCCTACCTTCGTAAAATCAAAGTAAAAATCGATACAAGGAATTCCCTCTCCCTTTTCCTGCCATAACACTTTGTCTCTTTTACTGAAATTTAAGCATGAAGTAGGTGCTTTATTTATGTTAAATTTATATAACAAAGTCTTAAATATTTATAATTTGTTTATTTTTTTATTTTTCAGACGCAATTGGAGGAGGATATTCAATTATAGAACTTGTATAGTTTTTTAATAGGTGCTTATGCAGTTTAATTAACCGTTTTAACATAAGTAACACACCGACATTAACCGAGCAGAAGAACTGTTTAATATTTAAAAAAAATTCTGTTTACATTTGGTGGGAGGTGGTGAAGGGAGGGGGCATGGCCGCCACAACATCCCTGGCTCTCCACCGCCTCCCACTAAATGTAAACAGAATTTTTGTAAAATATTAAACAATTCTGCTGCTCAAACCAGTTAATTAAACTGCATAAGCACTTGTTAAAAAATTATACAAGTTCTATAATTGAATATCCCCCTCCAAAAAAGAACTAAAAACAAACCGGCAGTCTCCCCCCCCCATAAAAAAATAAAAAGGTGACCATGAAGTGAGTGCATTTCTTTATATCTTAGAAATTACTTGTTTCCTGGAATTTTAAAAGTTAGTGGTAATTTTAAAGGATTTTCCGAGGGTGGAAAGAAAGCCCCCCCCCCCCGAAAAAAAAACTCGTGGCCACAAAGTGGGTGCTCATTTTACGTTAGATTAATATAGAAAAGTGATCCCCTACATTTTTAAGACTAACATTTCTTTATATCTTGGAATCTACTCGTTTGCCATCATTTTAAACATTAATTTCGTTTTCATTGACCCCGAAAACCTATATGAGTGGTAATTTTAAATGAATTTTCGAGGGTGGAGTAATTCTTTATATTTACCGGAAGATTTTTTTAATTTTTTAATCGAAGATTCGGTACTTGTACAGTTTAACCAAGACAAAAAAAAAATGAAAATATCGAAAAATGTTTAAATTGTATGGATCCGTTATGGAACGAAGTTCTAAAAAAAAAAAAAAATAAATAAATTAAAAAAAATAAATAAATAAATAAAAAATGAACTTAATTTCATCAAGCAGTGTTTTTATTTTATTTTATTTTTTACAGGGGAAAAACCAATTTGTTATGATACCGACTAAACGGTTCGATGTTTAGGAAGAAAAACTAGTAGTAAAAATGGGGTGGGGGATGTCAGTGCTTTAACTAGAGTTATCTCCCCGTGGCGTGTTCAATAAATTTCACAATGGCTGACTTCAACGCGCTCTCATAAAAACGTGTTTTTCCGCTGTAAAAAAAAATAAAAATAAAACTACTCGATCAAATTAAGTGATTTTTTTTTTCGGAGATCTTCAGTCCAAAACGGATACGTACAATATAACCATCTTTTCAATATTTTAATTTTTTAATGTCTGATTAAACTGTACAAGTACCGGAGATTCATATATTTTCATTCAAGTTTGTTATAAAGCATGGCGGAATCAATATTTTTATTGGATTGCAAAAAAAATAAACCATTTTTAATTTTTAAGATTTCGTGTAAAAATGTCCGAATTGTTTTCCTATAACGTTTAGATTATATTTGTGAATTCTTAATACCTTTTGGGGTATTTCTATCGTTAATTTATATTTCGTATTCATTAAAAAAAAAAATTCTGAGGTGCAAAATATAAACTGCTTTTCTGTTTCAGATTATTTCTAAAAGTTATTCAAACGGATGTTTTAAAGTCGTAAAAATAACTTACCTTTAATATTGGATTGCAATAAAAAATAAATTATTTTAATATTTAAAAGTATTTGTAAGTTGTTAAATGATATTAAAAAAAAAAAAAAAACTTACCTTTCATTCAGGGAATTAAATACGAGAAAATTGTCGTTTTTTTTCTATTGTCTTCAAAACAGAAACTTTGTTTGTTATGATTTCTTTAGTAAATTGATACAATTTTTGTTTTGTGTGTCCAATTCATTAAGAAATAAAATATATGAATATATAAAAGAATCAAAATTAAAAGAGGAAAACACGATTTAAACGTGAAATTATTTAAAGAGAATATCAACTGCTTAAGAACAAAGAACTTCAGGTCATCGTAATAACACGGTGAGATCAGTATTTCGTTCCTCGTGTAAAAATGTCCGAATTGTTTTCCTATAAAGCTTAGATTACATTTGTCATTCTTAAACCTTTTGAGGTATTTCTATTGTAAATTTATACTTCGTATTCAATTCATTTAAAAAAAAATATGAAGCTTTAAAAATCAGGTTTATTTTTTTTAGATAAAATATTTCATTATTATTTGGATTAGTCGAATTAGTAATTTTGGACGTTAAAATTAATTCGACGAATTACTGTTAACGCCAAAAATGAGAACAGTATTCCGAATAATAATCCAAATAATGTTCATATTAAAAATTGTAAAACTAAATATTTCACATAAACAAATCCAATAAGAGGAAGGAATTGCACAAACAGTGAAGTCAGTCAAATGACAAAAATAGATTTGGTCCAAGAAATTAAACTATGACGTCATGATTACGTAATGGGACTTGCAACTTATTGCTATCAAACTCGATTCGGTTAAACTTACGATGACCTTCACTTCACTCATTATCCCAGACTTAAACCTAAAACTTATTAGTCTGCCGGTTTTACATAAAATAGGCATTAAACGAACAACGATGAAAGTGTAGCACCTGTTTTAATTTTTTGTTCATTCCATTCATGTTTTGCGTTATCATCATTGTAGCTAGTTCAAGAGAGGCTTTATTTGTCATGGGTTGTGCCCTCCTCCCATGCATTACGTGTATTTGATAGGGAAGTAGTTTAATGTTGTAAAATGATGCACCGGCTCCCGGGTGTGAATATGGTAGAGAATAGAAAAGGACGCAAATCAATACTTTACAATTTACTGCTCGCCGTGTAACTTGATCAAACGTTTTTTTTTATTTACCTTACATATATTGTTTCAGGGGAAGGTAACTATTCTGGGAGTTATGTCCCTTTAATTGAAAATAGAGGTCATCGGATATACAAGAAGAGAGACCCTACCTGGACTGAACCGAGGCCGCCGAGATATATTATTAACATTAAGGCCGGTCAAATATGAAATGTGACGTCACATGGAAAGTTTACGTTGAAGTTCACGTTGAAGTCACGTTTGGGAACTGGGTCGTATCGAACGGCCATTTTGTTTTATTCCTCGCTCTAATAAACACGTGCCAATTTGTTTGCTTTTCACCACGCAGATGGACCCAAAGTGAGTGTATTTAAATTCCCTGACGATAAGGATTTACGTGATAAATGGACAAATGCTATCAAGCGAGAACATTTCGAGCCTACAAAATCAAGCCGGGTAAGTGTTGTTTACTTTTTCATTTTATAAAAAAAAAAAAAAAAAAAAATATCTTTCGTTTTTTTTTCATTTGTTTAATTAAAAAAAAAAGTAATTCTATGAAAAAAAATTGAGAATTTTTTAATATATAATTATTTCTAATAATTAATGTTTTATATATAATTATTTCTAATAATTAATGTTTTTATATATAATTATTTCTATTAATTATTTCTATAGTTTTTTATATCAATGAGTAAAATTAATAGAAATGATTACATATAAACAAAAATTAATAAACTTGGTGCACGTGGAATTAGTGCATTTTTAATAATACGTTTTTTTAACATTTGCTTAATCGAATTCTATAATTTTCGTACTGTACAATTCTATAATTTTTCTGTATCAATTACAAACATTAATAAAAACAATTCTGTATAAACAAATTTAATTAATAAATATAATTATATATAAACCAAATTATATATAAACCAAAACAATGAAATGTAGTAAGAAAATATTTTAAAACTCGACCGTATTGAATTATTCCTTTGATATATTTTTCACCATACTCTTTAAAATTTAGGAATGATTGTATACGTTTTTAACGTATAAAATTCTTTCAAACAAGTGTTCTATACAATTGTAACAAAATCAAACTTTATTGCTGTAAATCTTTTGAAGATAAAAAATCGGTTCAAATTCTGTAGAAGTACATTTAAAAGTTAACAGTCGTTTCTCTCCGATTGCGTTTGTTGTTACTATTAAAGTTAAAACAAAGTTCAACAAGTTAAAAATTAACCATTAACAAATTCTGGGTTTGTATTACTGTACTAAAAACTATACAAAATACTATTAAAAACTCGCCGAATATATGTCAACCTATGTCACGGTAACATATATTGAGCGAGTTTTAACAGTATTTTATCCGTTTTTTTTTATTTATAACATCTTTTCCCACACTTACCGTGTTAAAGAGAGAATAAGACGTCATCTTGAATGTTCCAATACATCGGTAAACACTGTACGGTTTTCGAGCTGAATAAACATGTTACATTGAATAAAAACACGAAAAATATATCCAGTTAGGTAGAAAAGTAACTTATCTGCCCTTTGATAACATTTATTAGTTATATATTTGTTTTTTGACAACTTTTTCGAATCTATGTGTACAGTAATACAAACCCCAAATTCTTGATGAATATTTTTTTTAATTTCGTTACATGAATAACATTGCAAGATTATATAAGCGTATAGAATGATGAACATAAGAAATTTGAAATGTTGAAAACAGGTACAACTCTTTTTATATAGATTTCTTTTAATTATATATATATATATATATATATATATATATATATATATATATATATATATGTATATATAATATTTATACATCTATATAAAACTGGTTATTCAAAGGGGAGACACCATGCTATTCTTTATATATATACATATATATAGATTTCTTTTAATTATATATATATATATATATATATATATATATATATAAAATATTTATAATATTTATACATCTATATTAAACTGGTTATTCAGAGAAGACACCATGCTATTCTTTAAATGGTATTTTGAAGTCCACGTTTTATGGTACCTTCGTTTATTGCATTGTTAGGTGAAAGTATAAAATAGTTACAAAACACATTCTACTTCTTCATGTTAAGAATATATTTCTAAATAATAACGTTATTTCAGAACGGTACCTTCTGTGCATGAGTACAAAAAATAATATAACTGTCTAAGAATCTTTTAAAATAGAGGTTATTAATTGTTAATCTTGAAATTTTAAGTTCTATGACTAAACATTTTTTACATTCCCATCAGTGTTTTAAATTTATTATTTTACCTAATTTAATGGTATACTCATTTACTGTATAACTTATCACTTATTTATTTTTTTAGGTATGTGAACTGCATTTCCTTCAATGTGATATAATGCATGAAACCTCATGTTACGACCCCAAAACTGGAGTGACTCTTACTGCAAAATTAATCCACCCTTGTGGAAAGATGCAATTCCAGAAGTATGTGTAACCCAACCGTCAGCATCTAACAGAGAATCTGCCAATGCCAAAAGAATGCGGCTAGAAAATGAGGCCGTAAAACATGCTTTGGCTGAAAGCATTGCCGACGATGTGGCATATAAAAAGAATATTAAGTTTGAAAGCCTTGAAGAATTAGAAGGAAAAATTTCATTTCTGGACCAGATGTATTGGACTGTAGTTAAACATGACAAAACACTCATGATATGTCACATCACGAAATCACCCAATCCCAAAATAACTCTTTCTATAGTGATTGAGCATGATTGCTCAATACAGGTTTTCTGTAATGATGTGGAAATGCATATGATAGGGCAAGATAAAATTCCTACTCATGTAAGTGACATCATCACCTTAGAAAATGTCTTCAAAAACATGAAAAAACTGGATATAGAAGAACACAGAACCAACCTTCCAAATGTGTTTACCTCATTGACTCTGATAATATCTTTTTTAACATTGCTCATAGATCAAACTGAAAAATATTGTGAAGTATTAAAATTTATATGTGAGCAGTTACAACTGCTGACACAGAATAGGTTTGATTATTCTGCAGAAATGTTGATATTTTGTTCACTATTTTATAACTGCTCTCCAAAATGATACAAACTTTTAAGAGACAGCAATAAACTCATCTTACCCTGTCCTTCTACAATCAGGAGGTTAACTTTATCAAAATACATGGATCCTGTAGTTGAGCAACATGACAAATTCTTGATGTACATTAAGAATAAATTTAAATTGTTATCACAAGATGAGACAGTATCGTTACTTGTTGATGAAATTCATTTAAAGTCATACTTTGACTTTAAAGGAGGGAATATTGTTGGATCAGCATATAATACTTGTGAGTCTGCAACAAGTGCGTTTGCTTTCATGGTGAGCAGTATCTGTTCAAAATATGAAGACGTTGTGCATATTATGCCTACTAAATGCCTAAAAGCACAATCGTTATTAGAAATTCTAAAAGAAATTATAATTGGATTAGATTGGGTTTAAAGTAATATCTGTTATAACAGATACCAATGCTATTAATAAGAAAGCCATGTCATTATTCACTTATCCACCAAGACTGTCAATAGTACATGCACATCCAGTTTTGAAGTCTCGGTCTCTTTTCTTTATATTTGATTCTGTGCACATTTTAAAGTGTATAAGAAATGACTGGCTCGGTCAAAAAGATGCCAACAAATGCATGATATTTCCTGAAAGTAATCAAACAAATGATATTTTAGAAGCCCCATTTACAACTTTGCAAGACATTCAAAAATTTGAAGCACACTCACTCTTAAAATATTGCTACAAATTAACTAAAAAGGCGCTTTCATCTACAAATCTAGAAAAACAAAATGTAAAATTTAGTCATACAAATTTTTAATGACTACACAATTCAAGGATTGTTAACCTTAGGTAAAGAGAAAAGTATATCTAAATTTGAAGAAGTTGCAGAATACATAAATATTATTAATACTTGTTGGACAATATTAAATGTAAAAACACCATTTAAAGGCCATCGACTTAATAAATATGCATATCCACTTACAAACACAAGATATGATGAGTTATATATTTCTCAAAAAATTCTATAATTGGTTAGAACGTTGGAACAATATTTCAGGAAATTTCTGGAAAACTAACTAAGGAAACAAATACAGCCTTACATCACACCACTCATACAATTTTAGAACTAACTGATTATTGCATAGAAGACTTAAACATGAAATATATTTTAACAGGCAAATTCCAGACATCATCTCGAGTCAAGATTTGGACAGTATCGGCAATTTTCTGGTGGACAATTTAAGTGTACGTCAAGTTTTCGAATGTGAAAAGAAAATTAGAATGCTGTCAGTATTGAAATTAAATTTACCAATACACAACAAAAGTATCGATCTTACAGATATAGGAGACACTAACTGGGAAGGAATGGATGAGGTACAAATAGTAGACCATAAATATGACATCGATATAACAGATGATGATCTTAATAAATGTAGGGAAGTTTTCCCGATTATAATATATTTATCGGGTTATTGTTGCCATGCAGTTTTCAAGAAAATAAAATGTAACAGCTGCAAAGATCTAATGACAGGTACCCTAACAGATGATATGGAACAAAAACCTTAAATGAATAATTATTTCCAAGGGATTAATAGAGTGACACTACTGCAATCTTGTTCTTTATAATTATGTCGTTATAAAAAATTACTAGAAAACTCTTCTTTTCTACAGTCTATGCACCAAAGACAGCAGTTACAACAACATTAGAGGTTTTGTCAGATAATAAACTTCTATTTGAATTTGACATCTGTTATGAAAATCATGAAATAAAAAAAACTAGAAAAAATTGTTCCTATGGTCATCAACAAATTCTCTCTTAAAAATTTTTGTGGCGTGGAAAACAATAAAATAAATTCTTCAGATAAAAGAAAATTACAAACCTTTCACTAAAATTATCATTTGTTATTGTGTTTTTTTATACACTTGTTTTATCTTTTTGCTTTTGTTAACAGCATTTTAGTATCTTGAGTTACCTCCCTTTTGAATTATCCCCCTTCAACTCGTTCATTAGAATGATCTTCTTATGATGACGTCATATTTGAATGGATTGGTCTTAATGTTAATATATCTCGGCGGCCTCGCCTCAGGGCACGATCCATTTTTAAAATCTTTTACTTTTTTTACCCTTTTGTGCTATTAAAATTGCTGTAAGTAAAACAGATACTGAATACCCTTTAAATAAGGTTTTTATTAGCACAAAAGAAAGATACGTCGGATCCAACGTCAACACAATAAAATAACATGGCGGACACTACTGAAGTAGTAAACAGAGCTAGTGCTTCGTCAGGGAGAGTGCTATTGGGAAGTTTTTTTATCGATACGAAACACAATACAACAGAGTTAAGAACGAAAAGATACAGGAGCGCTTGCTTGTCGAAAGGGCACTAACGTTGGACAAGGCTATTGAAATAGAAGTATCCATAGAATCTGCAAGGAAATATTCCAAGTTAATGCTGAGACCATCGACGAGTGGAAGGGAAACGTCTGTCTACAAATACAATATTATCGTTGTTGAAGTGTCCGTTTAAAAACAAGAAATGTTTTTAATGTTATCGTTGTTGAATGTCAGTTTAAAAACAAGGAATGTTTTAAATGTAGGCGGATCGGATATACTCGTCGGAAATATAGACAAGACGAGAGCATACCGTCTGGTTCAATAAAACATCGGAAGGAAAGAAGGATGGTGGAAATGTTAAGGAGAGTTGTTGTGCAGAAGAAATGAAAATACAAATGGAAAAACTAGATCTGCACACAGTCGCTACACTTAAAGCCGCCCGAGTATGGCAGCTTAAAGACAAAGGAACACAATTCAGCATCAAATGGAGGACCATAGAAAGAAAACCAGCATACTCACCAGCCTCAAAACAATGCCCGCTTTGTGACGCGGAGAAGTACCACATCATAAAGGCTATTAATAACCCTCAAAAGACCTGTTTGGACGTACGCAGTGAGACCCTCAAAGGATGTCTGCATAGGAGACAAGCGTTACTAATAGACTGGGAAAACAGAACAATAAAGGAGGACCCCGCCTAAAGAGTATTCTAGACGAAGCCAATTTAACGCATAAACCAGTAAAGTGTACCAGACATTTAGACATTTGTCAGTATACATTAAGCATAAATATTAGTATATATGAAAAAGAATAAGACTGCCTGAAATACAATTACACAGATATATAAAAGAATTTAGAATTAAATTACACACCTACCCTCATCTATTATATTATTTAATACATAAAAGAATAAATAAGATAGATTAGTTACCTCCCCTAGACCACTGAAACACGGGTTATCTCCCCTTAACTGAAAAAAAAGGAAGGGAAGTCTAATAAGATAAATTAATCATATATATATATATATATATATATATATATATATATATATATATATATATATATATATATATATATATATATATGGATAGATAGATAGATATCAACATTTGTGAGAGTTTCAGTGTTGAAAAATCCACTAAATATGTGTGGCATAAGAACGTCTGTGTCGTGCTTAGACGATGCGCCGACAAGGAAATTTGCCTTGTTGTTACTTCAGATGTTTAGTTACTCAAAGATACAAGAACGAGTAATTCTATATCTTTTAAGATGGGATAAATATATTTTTAACAGAGTAAATTTATTCAAAATAGAAGAACATTATTCAGATTATCTTAAAGCATGCACATTCCAACAATCACTTTTCAAATTGTTTCAGAATTTAAACAAGAATACATATTATATATAAAAAAAACTTTTCAAGATGTATCTAATTCTTAACCAATCACTTTTCAAATTGTTTCAGAGGTGCCATTGAGTGGATAATGATAAAAATTATTTTCAATTTCAGAATTTAAACAAGAATACATATTATATATAAAAAACCTTTTCAAGATTCTTAACCAATAACTTTTCTTTATCTTATTCATTCTCTAATGTTTTACCCCTCTGTTTAATTATCTTTTTTATCTAACTCTTTATATATCTCTTTATCTAACCCTTTATATGCCTTTGTATCTCTTGTTGAAATTTTTATAAGGAAATAAGTTTTATTTATTTTATATACACATTAAACATTTCCACATTTAGTGAAAGGGACACACTCTTTGGCCGACCTTTTGCCGGTCACATCATCATCATCATCATCATCATCATCATCATCATCGTAAACTTGAACCCTATATGAGATACATAAGTAGTCGAATGTTCCATTTTAGTTCTCAAACACCGAGTAAAGAAATTAAGAACATAATTCTCTCTCCAATTAACCATTTATTATGCTGTAGTCTTACATTTAAGTCTCTTGGTCTTACTGGCTTCCAAGACAAGAATTAATCTAGTCTGGTTGAGTATCAAGCTTTGTGCTATTACTTGGGGTAACATCACTTGGAGAAGGTCACACATCCTTGTAAAAGCTAATGTGAGTTTTGTTAGTTTGAAGAAATCAAGGGGCTCCCTTCTGGAGCGAACACTTGATTCTGTTACGATTACAATTTATGTCCGAGAGCTCTTTTAAGAATAGACACTGTTCCCTTTATACTGCTATCTGCATTTCCTTACAGCTTTTTCTTCCAGGGATTGCTTCTAAGTAGGTTTTTTTTACATAGACTTAAACTTGAACCCTATATGAGATAGATAAGTAATCAATGTTCCATTTAAGTTATCAAACACCGAGTAAAGCAATTAAGAACATAATTTTCCCTCCAATTAACCATTTATTATGCTGTAGTCTTACATTTAGGTCTCTTGGTCTTACTGAATGCCAAGACAAGAATTAATCTAGTCTGGTTGAGTATCAAGCTTTGTGCTATTACTTGAGAAGGTGCACAAATCCTTGTAAAAGCTAGTGTGAGTTTTGTTAGTTTGAAGAGATCAAGGGGCTCCCTTCTGGAGCGAACACTTGATCCTGTTACGATTAAAATTTATATTCGAGAGTTCTTTTAAGAATAGACACTGTTCCCTTTATGGCTGCTATCTGATTCCTTACAGCTTTGTCTTCCAGGAATTGCTTCTAAGTATTTTTGAAGGTTTTTTTTATTAGGCTCGCATTACAACTGGTATAATGTTTATTTCTTTCAGATCATTTTTAGGTTCTGATATTTTGTTATCGTTTATCATTCAGCCCTAATATAGCCAAAGTAATTTGGAACTGTGACATTGATAATGAATGCAGTTCTTTCGAGCTTGTTCCATAGTAAAATATCTGGCTTGATGGACTTGTCTTTTATGTATCGGCCCACCTGTATGTTTTTGTCATAGAACACGTTCACTTTTCTGTTTATGTTATCGGTGGTGGTTAATGTTCCCAGATGTTCGACGATCTGTCTACTTGCATCGCTTCTTTACAGATCTTCCAGTGTAAGTATCTACATACGTTGTTGTAATGACCATCGGCTAACAGGATCTTGCATTAGGTGGCTTGGCGTTTCAACAGCCGAGTGACAAAATCTGTATCGGTCGGTTTTTTGTAGACTAGCCATTTTCTTAAATCCATTTGTGAGTAAACCTTGGTCTTGTGCAGCTATAATTAATGGAAATTTGTTACTTTTAAGCCATTGTAGTGAGGCCTCCTTGTCAATGTAGCTCTGGTTCAGTTCTTCCATGAACCTGCCTGCTCTCTTATGTTGTTGCCATCCTTCTAGTCTTGTCTTCAGTTCCCTTTTTGTATAATCCTTTCTCTTCTTTCGGACGATTAGGGGTTTCTCTTCTTTTGGGCGATTACGGTTACTGGGTTGTCATATTCTTCTATTGTGTAATCCAATGTGTTACTACTGAAATTTTCACCAAGCTTTGTAGTTGACGTCTGCTGAGACAGACATTTGGTGTGATGTTCATTCACCATTTTTATTTTGAGGCAGACATTTTTTATTTTGAGGTCAGAAGAACATTTGAAATATTTGTCTATGCTTACAATTGAAGCTCGGTATGTGTGGCTAATTTCAGTGGGGCCTAGACCACCTTCTCTCCGTGGTAAGTACAGCCTGTCCATGCGCTGATGTTTGTAAATGATTTTATGAAGGACCAGCATTTTCCTGGTTTTTACGCCAAGGTTATGTATGCAGTTCTGTGGCTAATTGATTATGCCAAATCCATAAGAGACAACGGGTATTGCCAATTGATTGATGGCAATAATTTTGTTTTTTGGTGATAATTCTGATGACCTCCCTGCACTTTTTCTTTCATCTTTCCATGTTCAAGTGTCTCATTCTCCTCGAATCCGAGGTATTTATAGACAACATCCTCTTCAAGGTCTTCAATAGAGCCATTGTCAAGATTAAGATGTTCTGATGCTGTATTTCATCCTTTCCTTATGGTGGATTTGTCGAATCCAAACTCCATGAAGATGGCCTCTGTATAATTTGTGTGCTGTTACGTAATTGATGTGCACCATCTGGTCATTTGATTCTCATGTAATGGTTTAATATCTGTGTGCACATTATACAGCTCCAAACAGCGAAGTATCCAGGCATGAGGTATACTGTCAAAGGCCTTTTTGTAATCAATTCAGGCCAATGACAGGTTTATTTGCCTTCCTCTGCAGTCTTCTAGTATTGTTCTATTCACAAGGAGTTGATATTATGTGCAATACTTTGCTCACTTTCGATGAAATCGCTAGCAATCAGATCGTCATATGTTGCATCAGCGATTATAACTGTTAGGAGCTTGTAGGTTGTTGTAAGGCAGCAGATTGGTCGATATTTGTAAACCATGTAAGTTTCCTGATTTTGGGAAAAAATGATGTACTGCCTACAATAAACCACTCAAACGGCTGTTCATCACCACTGATGATTCTATTGAATGACTTGACATAGTAATGATGAAGTGCGCTCAGTTTTTCAGACAGAAATTTGGTATTTGGTCTATTCCTGAGGTCCTTAAAATACTGCATTGGGCTATCTTTCTGCAGACAGGTTCCTTGGTCATTTTTAGAGCTGGCATCTTTTCGTTCTCCTTGTTCTATTCCTTGATGGTATCTATCCATTTTTTCTGTATGTACTTTAGTTGCTGGAGTTGGTGGGTAGCTAACCTCTATTTCATCTGTAACGAAGCTCCTGTAGAAAATTGTGTTTGTTGCAAAAAGTTTATTTTCCTCTTTACTTCACAGTTTTTCGTTTTGTTTTTATTTCAGCCTGATATACTGATATCTGCTCTGGGTTTTGGAGGGAATAATAAGTTTTCAACTTATTCACCCGGGGTTTCTATTTTCTGTTAGAGTTTTCGTTTCCAAGTTGGGTTATATGATTTAGTCTTCATGTTTCCTCTTTTACTCTCCTGGTGTTGAAGTAAGAGTTTTAACTGAATAAACCATATGTTGTATGATTTATTTCACTCAATCCTGCACTAATTGGAGTGATTCTTGTGAGGGCATCATTGACTTTTGAAACACGCATCTTGTAGACTTTATTCATATTAATTTTTACAAGTCTGGGTCGATCTTCAGCAGCCAGACCTGGTACCCCTTCTGTCTTCCTCTAGTTCTAACTGGTCCACATCCAGTGTCACCTGTTCAAGTGGGACATACTGTTGGCATGTCTGTCCATATTTAAATTGTATTTGGTCTGTTGGAAGTGATTCAGCAGTGTTAGATTTGGTGAAATCAATTGCTGCTTCACTAAAATCTTTCTTCTCAATTGACTCTCTAACATATTTTGGGAAATATTTATGTATTTGGAATACAATTGAAAATAAGTTCTTAGATGTAGTTAGTGATAATTTTTCTTTAGTGAAGTGTTAAGATTTTAATTGAGCCTCAAATACTGTTTTTCCTCCCCCATTTTTCCTCAATAGACAACTTTTCTTGGTTATAGCGTCTTTTCCGGATTTAAAGACTAGAATTTTTCCAGGTTAGTCTTGTTACTTATGAAAACATCACTAGGAGAAGGTGCACCGTTATTTTCCTCATATGAGCCAGTGCCTAGCAATGCTGAGGGAATCGTTTTATTCTGGGCGACATCTTGCCAGTTTGTTGATTTATTTTTATTTTTTATTTAAATTTGAATATTTGATCGGGATTTGCTTTCAATTAAAAATTGAAAGTACCCTCATACCAGAGTTCCTGGTACACCCCTGTATAGGCAGACCGACGACACCCGAGGTTAGTGTCTAGTAGGCATCCAATTCTCCCCCAGTGTGAGTTCTCATATGTGTAACGAACGGTGATTTTTGAGAACAGCAATATCCACACACTTCACAAGAATGTGGCTTTTCGCCAGTGTGAGTTCCCATATGTTTCACTAATGTTGATTTTTGAGAACAAGAATATTTGTGAGAAAAAGAATACCCACACACTTCACAAGAATACGGCTTTTCCCTTTTTGATTTATTTTACTTTAGTCGAAGTTCTCAGAAATCAAGGGGCCCACAAGCAGGGGCTAACACTTGCACTCTATATGAGATACATAGATATTCGAATGTTCCATTTAAGTTCTTTATCTCTCAAGCACTGAGTTAGTAAAGAATTGAGAACATAATTTTCCTCTCCCCAATTAACCATTTTTATACGTTGTAGTATATCTTTCATGTTGGTCTCTTGGTCTTACTGGATTCCAGGACAAGAATTTATCTAGTCTGGTGGAGTATCCAGCTTTGTGCTATTACTTGAGGTAATATCACTTGGAGAAGGTGCACCATTCCTCAGAAAAGCTGTTGAGTAGCCGTAGTGAGGAGATCTTATTTGGGCAGCGAATACAAAATGTGATTTTGAATATTTGGTCAGGGTTTACTTTTATGGAAAAGTATCCTCATGCCAGATTGTTCTGACAAACCCCTGTACAGAGAGACCTTAGACACCCGAGGATAGTGTCTAGTAGGCATTCAAGTTCTCCCCCCAGTGTGAGTTCTCATATGGGTCAGTAAATCTGATTTTTGAGAACAAGAATATCCACATACTTTACAAGTATGTGACTTTTCCCCAGTATGAGTTTTCATATGTCTCACTAATGTTGATTTTTCAGTAAAAGAATATCCACACACTTCACAAGAATGTGGCTTTTCCCCAATGTGAATTCTCATATGCCTAACTAATTTGATTTGTCAGTAACAGAATATCCACAAACTTCACAAGAATGTGGCTTTTCCCCAATGTGAATTCTCATATGTCTTACTAAATTTGATTTTTTAAAACAAGAATGGCCACACACTTCACAATAATGTTGCTTTTCCTTCATGTCTATATTCATATTTAAATTAAATTTCTCCTGGGGCAAGATTTCACTGCAAAGTTATAAAGAATATGATATTTTATCCTGACTTTTTCAGTTTTAATCTGGAGTTTTTGATGCAAGTTAGATTTTATGCTGAGGAAATTTCAATTTGTATCATTTAGTTTATTTGATAAGAGATATTTTGTAGTGTAAAAGTTAAAATACTCTCTTTTGTAAATTAGCAGATTTTTCTGAAATGTTAAATTCGATATCAGATGATTTATAAAAACATTAAACAAAAATTTCACAAATTTAAATGTGTGTGATGTTCTTATCACTATTTGCTAAACAATCCAGATAAAATACCTCTTCATACATATATGACTAATAAAGTTGTGTGCTGCCGTTTTTGTTAAACAATCCAGATAAAATTACTATTCATACATATATGTCTAATAATGTTGTGTGCAGCCGTTTTTGTTGCATGACACATAAGGGAATAATTGTCTACAGATACTGTTTAATGAAGAGGGTGGTCCCTTAATAGCCATTAACAAATTCAATCAGGAACATATAAAATAAAAAATAAATTTAAGTTAATATTTTTATATCATTGTTTATCTTAATCGTGCCAACAAAACAAGAAACATAACTTTAAAAAACATTTAAAATCACAGAAATAAACACTTAATTCACATTCATATTGTTTAAATGTTGAATAATATTCATAGTATTTTATAATAGATAAAGGAATTATGCAATTAAAAAAGTAAAATAAACAATAATATAGTAAGAATTTGTAGGAACAATAAACATACAACAACCATGATAATAATAAAACTATATTGCTAACAATAGAAATATAAGTTTATATTACAGGAACGTGAATTAACACAACTTTATAAAGCATACACTTTATAAACGAATTATGTAATAATTTATAAATAATTAATTAAGTAAAATAAATAATATAAATAGAATTTGGAGGAAAAATAAACATACAACTACTTATAATAATAAGAACAGTAGAAATATAATGAGTTTATAATACAGGAACGTGAATTAAAATACTCAGTAAATTAAAGTTAATACAAATCAATATATAATCTAGTTACTTAGCAATGGATAATAATAGGGTCTTTTAAAATAGCTTTCGTTTTAAGTCATGTGTGTAGAAATCAACAGTTTTTTTCATTCAACGAATTATTTTATCGAACGTTTTTGAATTCATTATTATAATTCCTATATTTTATTATCCAAATGATATAAACCGTTTTATTATCGCCATTTTCTTTTTTTTGGGGAATTTACGTCTGGTAATGCATATTTGTATACGAAATTTTTTTTATTAAAATATTGTTTTATTTGTGAAATTCAACAAATTATTTGATTCATCTTTTTTAGCGTATTTCTCTTATTCGTATATTTTTTAGTTTCGTTATGATTTTTTATCCTGATTATTTTCACTTCCTAATAGTATAAATTATTAAAATGTATTAAGGCTTATAACTTAGTATGAATTTAAATATGGTTTGTAAAATGAGCCTGCATCAAACGATGGGCGAAATGCATAACTCTGGGTGGTTTCTATGTAGAGAAAGACTAATAACTGTGCCAAGTTTCGTTGCTCTAATTCTATGGTAAGTGGGTCAAGGGCATGACTTATAGCACGCAATTCATATTAATACAAATCAATATGTAATCTAGTTACTTAGCAATGCATACTAATATGGTCTTTTAAAATAGCTTTCGTTTTAAGTCATATGTGTGGAAATATAACCGCTTAGTTCTAATGTGTTTGATATTAAACTGGATATTTTCATAACATTACATGTTTGTTTATACTCATAATAATTTAATGCAACAGAATTAGGTTTTTAGATTTTTTTTACTTTTATGTTAAGAAATCAACAGTTTTTTTCATTCAACGAATTATTTCATTGAACGTTTTTGAATTCATTATTATAATTCCTATATTTTATTATCCAAATGATATAAACCGTTTTATTAATCGATTATCGCCATTTTCTTTTTTTGGAATTTACGTCTGGTAATGCATATTTGTATACGAAATTTTTTTTAATTAAAATATTGTTTTATTTTTGAAATTCAACAAATTATTTAATTCAACTCTTTTAGCGTATTTCTCTTATTCGTATATTTTTTAGTTTCGTTATGATTTTTTATCCTGATTATTTTCACTTCCTAATAGTATAAATTATTAAAATGTATTAAGGCTTATAACTTAGTATGAATTTAAATATGGTTTGTAAAATGAGCCTATTCAACTCAGGGTCTACAAACTAAACTTATTTCTTTCTTCTGCATATTAATGTTGTATCTATAACCGGTAGATATTTTATTGTTTTTTAAACCTTTTATTTCGCTTTAAAATTACGTTACCTTTACCTTTTTAACTGAATTTTGGATTTTTATGTCTTTTAAACCTTTTTAATCAGTTTTAAAATTACGTTTCCTGTTTGAACCAAGAAAAAGTGAACATTTAAATATGGCCTGTAAAATGAACCTATTCAACTCATGGTCTACGAACTAAACTTCTTTCTTTTTTTTCTGCATATTAATGTTATATCTATAACCAGTAGAAATTTTACTGATTTTCATGTCTTATAACCCATTTTAATTCGCTTTAAAATTATGTTTCCTTCACTTCTTTCTGGGTTTTGTATTTTTATGTCTTTAAAACCTTTCTAATCAGCTTTACAATTATATTTCCCTTTTGAACCAAGAAAAAGTGAACAATTTGATGAACTGATGAAAAGTCTAATAAGTTGATTGGTTATGCAATGAAACACATGAAAGTGTAAATCATTTTCATTGAGTTTAAAAAACCGTTGCAATTTTAAGATATGCTTATTGAATATATATACTTTATAAAATTATTTTGTTTTATAGTTTCTACTGATAATAATAAAATATATTGCTAACAATAGAAATATAATAAGTTTATATTACAATAAAAGTGAATTTAAATACTCAGTAAACGAAAGTTAATAACACAAATCAATATATAAACTAGTTACTTAGCAATGCATACTAATATGGTCTTTTAAAATAGCTTTCATTTTAAGTCATACGTGATGAAATTGAATTTAAATACTCAGTAAATTAAAGTTAATAATACAAATCAATATATAATCTAATAACTTAGCAATGGATACTAATATGATCTTTTAAAATATCTTTCATTTTAAGTCATATGTGTGGAAATATAGCCGCTTATTTATAATGTGCTTGATATTAAACTGGATATTTTCATAACATTCGATATTTGTTTATACTCATAATAATTTAATGCAACAGACTTAGGTTCTTATTTTTTACTTTTATTTTAAGAAATCAACAGTTTTTCGTTCAACAAAATATTTCATCCAATGGTTTGTAATGCATTATTATCATTCCCATATTTTATTATACAAATGATATAAGCAGTTTTAATAATCGATTATCACAATTTTATTTTTAATTAACGTCTGGCAATACATATTTGTATACGATATATTTTATTTTCGTATTATTGTATATATTCTTTGTAGTTATTTTAATTTTTATTAAAATACTTTTTAATTTTTTAATTTCCAAAAATTGTTACTAGCATTCAACGAATTATTTCATCCAACTTTTTTAGCATATTTATTTAATCGTATATTTTTTTAGTTTTTACTGATTGGACAAATATTGTTTTTAGCCATTTCCTGGATATCTTTTTTTAGCTGGGATATTTGCTTCTAAGAAAGACGTTCCTCGGAAAATTAGACTTCTGACATGTTCACTTTTCCTTATCAATCTCTTGTTTGGGCTGTGGTGCTTAAAAATCTTTTGCCATTGCTTAAACTTTCTGTTAGTATTTTTTTTGTATATTCCATTCACCAAATCAATGTCCATTTTTCATCTCTACTGTGTTTGGGTAAATTCAGCAGTGTTAGATTTGGTAAAAGCAATCGCTGCTTCACTAAAAGTTTCTTCTTGATTGACTCTCCAACATCTTTTGGGAAATATTAATGTACTTGGGATACAATTGAAAGTACGTTCTTAGTTGTAGTTAGTGAAATTTTCTCTTTCGGTAAGGTTGAAGATTAAACTTGAGCCTCAAATACTGTAGCTTTTTCTATCCCTATTTCTCTTACCTTGAGTATACGAAACAGTAAAAAAATTTTTATTTCCCCAATAGGCCCCTTTACTTGGTTATATTGTCTTTTCCTCGTAGTCTTTGTTTGGTCTAGCCCGATTACAGGACTAGAATTTGACTGATGTGTCCAGCTTAGTGATGTTATTTGTGGCAACATACCTAGGAGAAGGTGCTATGATCCAGTGCCAATCCATGCTGAGGGGATCTTTTTCTCCTGGGCGACATCCTGCCAGTTTGTTCATTTAGTTTTATTTTTTAAATTTCATTTCAATTCAAATATTTGATCAGGGTTTACTTTGAATTGAAAATTGAAAGTATCCACATACCAGAGTCCTTGGTAAACCCCTGTACAGTGAGACCGAAAACACCCGAGGTTGGTGTCTAGTAGTCATTCAATTCTCCTTAGTGTGAGTTCTCATATGTGTAACTAATAATGATTTTCGAGAACAAGAATATCCACACACTTTACAAGAATATGGCTTTTCCCCAGTGTGAGTTCTCATATGTGTAACTAATGTTGATTTTTGAGAACAAGAATATCCACACACTTCACAAGAATGTGGCTTTTCCCCAGTGTGAGTTCTCATATGTGTAACTAATAATGATTTTCGAGAACAAGAATATCGACACACTTCACAAGAATGTGGCTTTTCCCCAGTGTGAGTTCTCATATGTGTCACTAATGATGATTTTTGAGAACAAGAATATCCGCACACTTCACAAGAATGTGGCTTTTCCCCAGTGTGAGTTCTCATATGTCTCACTAATGATGATTTTCGAGCACAAGAATATCCACACACTTCACAAGAATGTGGCTTTTCTCCAGTATGCGTTCTCATATGTCTCACTAATAATGACTTTTGAGAACAAGAATATTTACACACTTCACAAGAATGTTGCTTTTCTCCAGTGTGAGTTCTTATATGTGTAACTAATGATGATTTGTCAGAATAAGAATGTTCACACACTTCACAAAAATGTGGCTTTTCCCCAGTGTGAGTTCTCATATGTCTCACTAATAATGATTTATGAGAACAAGAATATCCACAGACATCACAAGAATGTTGCTTTTCTCCAGTGTGAGTTCTCATATGTGTCACTAATGATGATTTGTGAGAATAAGAATATCCACACACTTCACAAGAATGTGGCTTTTCCCCAGTGTGAGTTCTCATATGTCCCACTAACTTTGATTTTTGAGAACAAGAATACCCGCACACATCGCAAGAATGGGGCTTTTCCCCAGTGTGAGTTCTCATATGTCCCACTAAATTTGATTTTTCAGAAAAAGAATGGCCGCACACTCCACAGAAATATGGCTTTTCTCCAGTGTGAGTTCTGATATGTGTCACTAAATTTGATTTTTGGGAACATGAGTATCCGCACACTTTACAAGAATGTGGCTTTTCTCCAGTGTGCGTTCTCATATGTATTACTAACTTTGATTTTTCAATGAAAGAATATCCACACACTTCACAAGAATGTTGCTTTTCATTAGGGTGTGTTTTCATATGTATCACAAATTTTGATTTTTTAAAACAAGAATAGCCACACACTTCACAAGAATGTTGCTTTTCTGTAATGTGTATATTCATATTTTTATTTAATTGCTACTGGCGCAAGTTATAAGCAATGTGAGCTTTTATCCTGACTTTTTCAGTTTTAATCTGTAGTTTTGTATGCAATTTAAATTTTATGCTAAAATAATTTTAATTGTGTATAACTTTTCATTTGTTTGAGAAGAAATATTTCGTGATGTAAAAGTAAAATTATTCTATTTTGTAAATTAGCAGAGTTTTCTGAAATGTTAAATTCGATATCTTATGATTTATAAAAACATTAAACAAAATTTTCACAAATTTAAATATGATGTTCTTATCACTATTTGCTAAACAATCCAGATAAAATAACTCTTCACACATATATGTCTAATAAAGTTGTGTGCAGACGTTTTTGTTGTCTGCCACGTAAGGAAATAATTGTGTATAGAATACTGTTTAAGGAGAAGGATTGTCCCTAATATTCATTACAAATATGTAAGCAGGAACATCTGCAAATAAAAAATAAATGAAATTAAATATTTTAATATCATTGTTTATTTTAATCATGTCAACAAAACAAGAAACATAACTTTATAAAACATTTAAAAATCACATAAATTAACACGTAATTCACATTCATATTGTTTAACTGTTTAGCATTATTCATAGTATTTTGTAATAGATAAAGGAATTATGCAATTAATAAAGTAAAATAAACAATAATATAGTAAGAATTTGTAGGAACAATAAACATACAACTACCATAGTTGATACTGAAATTAATAACAAATATATTGCTAATAATAGAAATATAATAAGTTTATAATACAGGAAAATGAATATAAATACTCAGTAAATTAAAGTTAATAATACAAATCAATATATAATCTAGTTACTTTGCAAAGGATACTAACATGATCTTTTAAAATAGCTTTCGTTTTAAGTCATGTGTGTGGAAATAATAAATCTCTAAAAATAATATTACATTTAGAAAGTTTTTTTTTTTTCTATTTTTAAGGAATATAGTTTCTAGAGATTTTATAGTGAATTTTTATAGGCAATAAAATCAGACGACATAGAGCTGCACAAGTCTACAGCTTTGAATAGAAAGGTACAGGAATCGGAAGATGTATTATAACGAGGTACCTTTTTTACATAACCACTTATCAAAGCCCAGAGACCACTTGAGGATAAGGGTTAAGAGTGTACAGTAGTTAGATAGAGATAAAGAAAAAACTCATATGCCTACAGCTTTGAATAGAAAGGTACTGGAATATGATGATGTATTATAATGAGGTACCTGAACAGAGAATTAATGAAGAGTAACACTAGATCAACAAGTTTATATTATATTGTTTAGATTTTTAATTCATAAACACATTGTTAAGATGTAAAAAACATATTCATAGTATTTTGTAATAGATAAATGAATTATACAAGTAATAAAGTGAAATAAACAATAATGTAGTAATAATTTGTATAAACAATAAACATACAACTACCATAGTTGCTACTGATAATAATAAAAATATATTGCTAATAATAGAAATTGTAATAATCGATTATCAGAATTTCATTTTTTAATTAAAGTCTGGTAATACATATTTGTATACCACATACATTATATTCATATTATCGTATATAGTTTTAGTAGTTATTTTAATTTTTATTAAAATATTTTTTTAATTTTTTAAATTCCAAAATTTGTTACTAGCATTCAACGAATTATTTCATCCAACTTTTTTTAGCATATTTTATTTAATGGTATATTTTTTTTAGTTTTTTTTATGATTTGTATCCCAATTATTTTCACCTTCTAATAGTATAAATTATTAAAATGTATTAATGTTGAAAGCTTAGTATGAATTTTTATATGGCCTGTGAAATGAGTCTATTCAACTCATGATCTACGAACTAATTTCTTTCTTCTGCATATTAATGTTGTATCTAAAACTAGTAGATAACGTTTGTATGCAAAAAAGGCTCTCTAAAGCTGTGAATTGGTAACCGTACCTAACATTGCAGAATTGATATTCTCAGTAGTTTAATGATTTTTTATTTTTGAAATTCAGCAACTTGTTACAAGCATTAAACAAATTATTTCAACCAACTTTTTTAGTGTATTTTTATTAATCATATATTTGTTTAGTTTCTTTATGATTTCTATCCTAATTATTTTCATCTTCTAATTGTATAAATTATTAAAATGTATTAATGTTGAAAGCTTAGTATGAATTTAAATATGGCCTGTGAAATTCAACTATCCAACTCATGGTCAACGAACTTAGCCTCTCTCTTTCTTCTGCATATTAATGTTGACTCACACTTTCCAATTCTGTATGGCAGAACCTGCATTTGTTGTCATTACTGATACCTGCCATTTTCTTGAATGCATTGGTCATCAATCCCTGGTCTAGAGCAGCGATTATAACCCTTTCCTGATCGTGGTGGAGGGCTCATGCTTAATATGAATTTAAATATGACCGAACAACTTCTTTCTTCTGCATAAATATTACCTGTAAAATTAGCCTATTCAACTCATGGTCTACGAACAACTTTCTTCTGCATATTAATGTTGTATCTATAACCAGTAGATATTTTACTGTCTTTTAAACCTTTTTAATTCGCTTTAAAATTACATTTCTATTTTGAACCAAGAAAAATAAACATTTTCTTCTGATGAAACGTCTGATGATTTGTATGGTGTATGCAATGAAAAACGTGTAAGACGCAGTAATTTAAACAATATGTATGTGAATTTAATGTTTAATAAAGTTACATATACTCTGAAAATGTAAATCATTTGTATTGAGTTTAATAAACCGTTGCAATTTTAATGCATGTTTATTGAATAAATAGATTATAAACGTGAACATTTTCATGTAATATTTACCATTGTTATCATCAGAGAAATCAATCTAGGTTCATCAGCAAACGTGTGCTTTTTGCTTTTCTAACTCACATGCATACACTTTATATAGGAATATGTAAATTTATCAAAAGTCTTGACAATTTATTAAAAGAGACGTATTTAATGCGTAAAACCTAAGTAATTCGATTGGGAAAACTACAGTAAGAATCTATACATTTATTATTTTATTAGTTATTTCTTGTTTTCCGTATATATTTATAAAATTAAAAGCATATTATTCAAATTTATCGATTGTTTAAGGAAATCCGTTTATCGCTAATTCATTTGAACATAGAAATTGTTGTTACTACATGTGCTTAATCATCAGCAAGTTAATATTTAATCTTTAGCTATTGGTTAAAACAAAATTGTTATTTAATATTTTTTTAATACACAATTTACATAGTAAGGATGTTACAAAGACTGCTTAAACCTTGCTAGAAAATTACATAAGAGTATCCTATACGTAAACAAAGCTAAGATTACCATATGTATTGTTGCCAAATATGGCTTCGTGCAACTACCAAGACCATATTTGTCTTAGACTTCTAAAAAGGTTTCAAGTATACGCTCGGCACCAACGTATTTACTCCTGAGAGAAATAGATTCTATCCTCTCAACGTGCATACTCCTGATCGCACAAACATTAAAATCCAACCATTCTTCTTTGTTGATGCTTGTAAGGCTTCTATTGTTTCAGACGAAAATAGTGAAAATTGGGATTGGAATGTTTTATCTTAAAATATTTGTTCATTCTTAATTCATCTGAACGTTAAAATTATTTGGAATCATAGACGTTTCACTTATAAGCGAGTTTAATGTTTTATATTTAAATATTAGTAAGACAAAATATTTAAGTTATTATTAACATATAACAAACATTTAACCTAATTATATTATTTTGATTTTTAACTAAACATTTTATAACAATACAACTACCACATATAGATTGATATTTTCTTTGCTTGGGACAATTACATTTTCTATTTCTTCTCGTGTATTTCTCAATGTGTCAATCCTATTATTCCAACCAATGAAGAAAAATATCTGTTCATCTCTAATTCAACTTAACATATTTCTTAAAACTTAATCACATGTAAGATCAGCACATATAATAATAAATCTATAAAAATGGTATTATATTTAGAATGTTAATTATTTTTCTATTTTTAAGGAATATAGTTTTTAGAGATTTTATAGTGAATTGTTATAGGCAATAAATATAGTTTTTAGAGATTTTATAATGAATTGTTATAGGCAATAAAAACAGACGGAATAGAGCTCCACAAGTCTACAGCTTTGAATAGAAAGGTACTGGAATATGATGATGTATTATAACGAGGTACCTGAACAGAGAATTGATGAAGAGCAACACTAGATCAATAAGTCAAACAAGTTAATCTTTGTTTCTGTATCTTGCCGATATTTAATGTGCATTAATTGTTGGCCGGGCTTTGTGTAAACAGAGCGGCAGACACTGCTGATTGTTGTGAATTTGTACTTATAACCAGTTTGTTAACGACTTTAAAGTGTTTCTCCCTTTGCCGTTGAAAGTTTTGAGGGTTGTTACACCTAATGTTTTATCTGCTGCAGTCAATCTTGCATGTTTGTTATATAATGCTCACATGATATTACATAATACAATTAACAGAGGATAGCTAAGTGCCATATTGAAAGATATGTTAATTAAATGAACTCTGAGTATCCATATTGTACTAAATTATCCTCTTTACTGCTTGCATAGCAAATTTTACCCGGACGTTAAACTGAGGTTAAGTAAATATGAACTGCCTGTCTTTAAACTTGAATCACAAATTTTAAGTCTTTTTAAAAGTTATGTTTTACGGAATTAATAAAAAAAAATGTGCAAATTGCAAAAAAGTTATAAACAGATACATCATTACATATAAGGGACTAAACGTTGGTTGCAATAAAATTAGCTATTGTGAAGGTTGCCGAGGCTTTGTTTTTATTTTTCAGCTATCACTATCCATTTTGCATGTAGTTTATCATGTTCAGATGGTATGACGTCATAAAATTGGTTATGAGTTTCTAAGAGCTCTTACAGAATAATAAAAAAATGTGCAAATTGAAAAGAAGTTATAAATTATAAATGTTACATATAAAATACCAGACGTCGTTGACGATAAAGTTAGCTAATGTGCAGGTTGACAAAGCTTGGTTCTCATTTTCAGCTGCCAATATCCATTTTTCATGTGGTTTATGATGTTCAGACCACATGGGATGACGTCATAAAATTGTAATGGTGTTAGAGTTGTTTAGAAAATAGAGCAATAGTATCTTTGATAATTTGTATTATGTGTTAGGAATGTGCAACAACCCATCTTGCAAATCGATTGGCCTTAAAATGTTTATGTGTTGTATCAATACTAATTCATCTTCACATAATATTCAGACAATACATATTGTGCAGTTGTACTTCATTGTTACGTGAATATTGGATTAGATAGGCTTACCTAACATTTCTGAGCTGGCACTATCCTTTTTGTGTATGGTTTATAAAGTGAAGACTTAAGAGGTATGAAGTTATTTAATTAGAACTAGAGCACAAGTTGTTCACGGGAGAGACTTTAGAGAATTTTATGATCTCCACAGAATATGTTCTTACAAAGTGCTGAAACATTTGGATTTAAAATTGCGACCCCAGTTTTTAAGAGTGTGTAACAGTTGCTATCTATTAAAAATTGTTTCTCTTCAATAATTAATATATTTTTTCAAGTTTAAAGAAAAGTTTTAAATTATTATATTTTTAGAAGTTGTTTTCACACAATAATTAATATATTTTTTCAAGTTTAAAGAAAAGTTTTAAATTATTATATTTTTAGAAGTTGTTTTCACACAATGATTAATATATTTTTTCAAGTTTAAAGAAAAGTTTTAAATTATATTTTTACGAGTCAGTGAAAATGTTATGTTTGACTTATGTTTTTTTTCCAAAGGAATCACCATTTATCAAGGCCGAGATGCCACTCGAGTATCAGGGTTAATAAGCACACAGTGGTCAATGTGACACTGTTGTAGTAATTGTTAGTGGAAATTTGGTAAATTCGATTACTTAAGGAGAACGCATCAAGAATTTGTTTACGTTTGACTTGATAATGACCATATTATAGTCAGTCAGAAAGCAGGTAAATGGAAGAGAGTTTCACAGGTGTACAGTTCTAAGAAAGAAACTTTGTTCATGGAATCTGTGTTTTGGTTTAGGCACAGATAAAAAATGGGGGAAATTATTCATAGTGTTTTCAGTTAAACATGTGTTTTTCCTGAAAGTTTGGTGAGGGGGACTATAGATTAGAGCTCAGACGAGCAATTGCCATGAAAATAACGATTAAACAGAGACAAGCTCATGATGTCTCTTCAGTGAGAAAAAGGTTGCCGGGAAGAGAAAATGGCATCCCCTCTTGGCTACAAAGTCTATTTTGAACTCCATCAAGGCAGGATAAGTCGTTTCTAGCAGCTTTTGCAAAGTTGTGGCAACAGTACTCCATCTTTGGACTACCTGGCTCTTATATACGTAAAGAATTGCATCAGGAGTGAGATATCTACTGAATCGATAGAAGGATCCCACAATTTTTCCAGCGACGTTGGCAACAGATTTGAAGTGTGTGTTCCATTACAGATCAGGAGTAAAAGTCAAGCCTATGATCTTGTCAAAACAGTGGGTCTCCCCAAGATGAGAGCCATTCATTTCAATTGATGCCAGATGAGGATCAGAACGTTGATGATGTAAACACAAAAGCTTGGTTTTAGATGAATTAAAAGTAATCAGCCATCTCTTTCCCCATTGTACCACATGCTCAAGATCAGAGGAGAGAGAGAGTACTTGGTCATTTATTGTCTTTGATGTGTTGCCATAGATGGTAGTGCCGGTAGCATAAATGTCTATGAATGATCTAAGGATATGATTTGGAAGATCATTAATGTAGATTAGGAAGAGAGTTGGTCCATAGATGGTAGTGCCAGTAGCATTAATACAGAGAACTTCTGAACCTATCAGAGAGAAATGATTTATTGAGAAAATATTTCTAGCTATACTGTAACTAGAAATCTTGTGACGTAGACCATTATGCAATACTCTCTCAAATGCCTTTGAAATGTCGAGAACAGCTGAAAAGAAGCCTTTGAAGAGAGATTCGCTAAGCCTATGAGATATAACCGTTAGCACATCTTCTGTACATCTAGTAGAACGGAAATCATATTGAGTGTCACTAAGATGTTTATTTTTGCTGACGTGGTTGACTACTTATCTACTAAACACAGATTCCAGCAACTTACTCATGATGCACAGGAGACATAGGTCTCTACTGAGAGGAAAATGACCGACCACTTGAATTCTCAAATAAAGGTCATACTGATGAAGTTTTCCGAGGTGTTGGGAAGCAATTCTTCTTAAGATAATGCTTAAACAGCTTTATAAGTATGGGAGCTAGTTCTGGTTGAAGATTTTTCAACACTATAATACGAATGCCGTCATGGCCAGTTGCTTTACTGGAATCAAGGTTCTTGATTAGCTTGGCAACATCATGCACAGATATTTTTATGTCGCATTGAATGTTTTCAGATACAGAAGGAAATCCTGGGACTTGGCGGCCTTGGTCGCATAGCGTAGAATTACCTGCAAAGTTTTTGGCAAAGTGTTTGGCTTTGTTTGATGCTGACGAGATTACCTCAGGTAAATTGATGATAGCTGGGATAGAGCACACGTTAATGTTCAGGATCCTGTTCACTATTTGTTAAAACTGTATCAGATCTGACGGAATGCTTAATTGTAGGTATAGACTGCTGCATACCCTCGAAGAAATTCCAGCAAAATCCTAACAGCCAGTCGTGGTTCTCTCCAGAATGTGCTGCTACCATAGCGCACAGAAATCATTTTTCCATTGTCCCTAACATTATAGATGTATTTAAACTAAAGCCGCTTTCAGGACTGCCAGCAACCACTGTAAAATATAATAAAGAAGGCAAGAGATGTGTATGCTCAGTCTTTAAATCCAAAGTAGCTAAGCAGCGGCTAGGTTCCCATCAAATAGACAACAGGGTCCTGAACAGAAGTTTGTGCTCTATCCCAAACATAATCAATGGATCTCTAGCAGAAAACATGCTATATGACATAAAATATCTGTGCATGATGTTGTCAAGCTAATCAAGAACCTTGATTCCAGTAAAGCATTCTGACGGCATTCTAATTTTAGTGTTGAAAAGGCTTCAACCAGAACTAGCTCCCAGACTTATAAAGCTGTTTAAGTGTTGCCTCAAGGAGAATTGCTTCTTAACACCCTGGAAGATCTCATCAATATGCCTTGTATTTAACAATTAAGGTCATTGATTATCTTCCTCTCAGTAGAGACCTATGTCTCATGTGTGTCATGAGTAAGTTGCTGGAATCTGTGTTTAGTAGATAAGTAGTCAACCACATCAGCAAAAAAAAAACATCTTAGTGACACTCAATATGATTTCCGTTCTGCTAGATGTACATCAGATGTGCTACTCGTTATATCTCATAGGATTAGCGACTCTATATTCAAAAGCTTCTCTTGACATATCTAAGTATTTTGGTAGAGTATTGTATAAAGGCCTATTTCGCAAGATTTCAAACTATAGTATAGCTGGAAATGTCTTCTCAATTATTAAATCATTTCTCTCTGATAGGCTCATAAGAGTAATGGTTGATGGGCAGAAATCAGAAGCTCTCAGTATTAATGTTTGGACCATCTCTCTTCTTGATCTACACCAATTATCTCCCAAAACACATACTCACATCATTTGTAGACATTTATGTTGACAACACTACCATCTATGGCAGAACATCAAAGGCAATAAATGCTCAAGTCCCCTCTGATTCTCTCTCCTCTTATCTTGAGTACATAGTCCAATAGGGAAAGAGGTGGCTGATTACTTCTAATGCATCTAAAACTAAGCTTCTATCTTTATATCATTAACGCTCTGATCCCCATTTGCCATCAACTGAAATGAATGGCTCTCGTCTTGGGGAGGCCCCATCTTTTGACATGCTTCTGGGCTTGACATTTACTTCTCATCTGAAATGGAACATGTACATCAAATATGTTGCCAAGGTCGCTGGAAAAATGGCGGGATCCTTCTACCATCCCAGTAGATATCTCACTGCTGATGCAATTCTCTATCTATATGAGAGACAAGTAGATCCAATGATGGAGTACTGTTGTCATATCTGGGCAGGAGCTGCTAGAAGCATCTTATGATGCCTTGACAGACTTCAAAATAGACTTTGTAGTTTAGTAGGGGAATCCCTTTACTTTTCCCTGCAACCTCTTTCCCACAGAAGAGACATTGCGAGTCTGTCTCTGCTTTATCATTATTTCCATGGCAAGTGCTCGTCTGTTCCAATTTATGCCCCCGCCAACCTTTCATAAAAAACACCCATCTAGATGAAACCACTGTCAATAATTTTACCAACTCTTTATCTGTGCCTAAACCGAAACATAGATTCCCTAAACAAATCATCTTTCTTAGAACTGAACGCCTGTGGAACTCTCTTCCGTTCGTCTACAATTTTGTTGTCTTCAAGTCCAACATAAACAAATTCTTGATGAACCGTCCCAATAAATAATTAAATTTACCAAATTTCTACTACTAACGATTACTAAGAAATTATCCCATTGACTACTGTACATTCAATAACCCTTATCCTCGAGTGGCCTACGGGCCTTGCCTAGTCGTGACCTTTTCTTAAAAAAAAATTATGAACAGCTTTTTCTTTTCAATATAAAAATTCTTCTTCTTACATCCTCCAATAATATTTTCAGCCTTTCTGTTTGACAAAGTTTCATATTTTGAAGAAAATATTTGAAGCAACCATTTATTAATTCAAAGGCTAACTAACCCTCTAATGAGAATAAGAAACATTTTGAAACGTTCGAGCTTATAGGACTTGCCTTTTTTTAAGTTGAGCATAAAAATAGTAAAGACTGGTGCTTAAAAAGGAACGTATGGTATATGTAATTATTTTATCTATCAGTGATAATTTACGGAGAACAGAGTAAAAGATTGGTAGACGACATTGTGAGAGATGCGGCACTTGGTGAGTTAAATGCAAGCTAAAACTTATTTATAAAAATTTTAATCGATGTTATGGAGTATACCTCAATTCCTACACAAAGTAATACAGAATTTTTGTGAAATTATAAAACCGATCCTGCTGGATTCATATTGACACATTACTTACGAAAAAAAAAAACAGTTAATTAAACTGCAGAAGCACCTGTTAAAACTATACAAGTTCTATAATTGAATACCCTCTAAAAATGTTCAAAATAAAAAATAAAAACGAAAAACAACACAAAAAATGCGTACGCCGGGCAAAATGGCCGCTATTGAAAACTACTAGAGACAACATTGGATTATGGAGATGTCGATAACTTAATTACTTTTTGCCGGCCCCAATTTTGAATGTGATATTCGTTCATAACACAAGGGAAAACCTATTAAATGGATATTTTAATGGTAAGTTGTGCATTGGTGTATTATCGATATTGACAAAAAAAAAAACTTATATTACAAAGAAATGTTACCCAATGCAATATAAATTAATTTCTTCCAACCTGGACAATTTTTGTTTTTTTGTATATTTAACATATTTTTAAGTGTTTATTAACTTTGAAAATTACTGCTGGCGCTTCCGTTAGAAAAAGGATTGGCTGACAGGAGTTGGCCATTTTGGGAGTTCCGATAATCGCTCATGAATCGAAAATTAAATCAAAAACTTGCAGAAATAAATCTAATATATGTCGTGGTGACACATTTTGCAAAGTTTTGTTATGCCTAATTATATTTTAATTATATTTATTGTTTATTAAATTGCTAGTTGAAAGTACAGAATAGTTAACATCACATGGACTCCAACCCCCATCACAAAAGAGTAATAAAGAAAAATCAAAATGTTCCTCCTTGTACCACCGCCCGAAAATATGAAACTGCGAACATTGACAACATGTCTCGTCGACCGGTAATTTGTGAATATGTTAAAGTTATGAAGGAATCTAAAATATTTCAATATTTTTTTGTTTTGTTTTTTTGTTTCTTATTTACGGATTTTTTATGCGAAAACAAAAAAAAAAACAGTATATTTTAATTTCTAGTTTAATTTAATATTTTTTATACATTAAGTTTATTCTAATCGATGATGGTCAATAAATGGGGGCTCATTTCATGTAAACTTTATAAAAGAAACTGATCAACGTTAAAATAGCAAACAGAATTCGCTAGCGACAAAATAGGTAAGACAGACAATAAACAGATAAAAAATTTAAAATTTAAAACCATATTGAAAAAAATCAGTTTTTCTCTTCAGTTGTTTAACAATTTGATAAACTTCGAAATAAATTTTTGTCATTATGGAAATTGTTCAGAAGTCAAATAAGTTTTACTAAAATAAGCATTATTATTATTATTATTATTATTATTATTATTATTTTTTTTTTTTTTTATTATTTTTTTTTTTTACTAAATAAGCATATTTACCAAAATATAAATATCAGATTGAATAATATATTTAAGGTGATTTTATTTTTTAAATTTGGAATTCATATTTGTAATTCACGTTTGTTATAAAGAATGGTGGAATCAATAAACTTATTTAAATTTTTAAGATTAATTTAAAAGTTAGTGATTGAATAGTTTTATAAGCGTAAAAAAGATGAAAAAACTAACCTTTCATTCCAGGAGTTCAAATACGAAAAAAAAAAAAAAAAATCGGGATGAATTCGTTATTTTCTTTTTGTGTTCAAAACAGAAAAGTTGTTTTGTTTAAGATTTCTTTAGTAAATTTACCGAACTTTTGTCTTGTGTGTTGAATTCATTAAGAAATAACATATATAAAAATATAAAAGAATCAAAATTAAAAGATGAAAACCACGATTTAAACGTGAAATTATTTAAAGAGAACATCAACTGCTTAAGAAGAATGAATTTAGGTCATCGTAATAAACCGGTGTAATCATTATTTTGTTCCTTGTGTAAAAATGATCGTTCATTATTGAAACGCGTCGAATTGTTTTCCTATAAAGTTTATATTATATTTTTTCATTCTGATAGAAAGAAATCAATAGATATATAAAAAAGTAAAACACAATAAAACGTGAAATTATTTAAATAGAAAATTAACTGTTGAAAACAATTTTTTTTAGAGCAGTTAGAACGTCAAGTTAATTTTCAGATCACACGTTTTTGTTTACAGAATTACTCGCAAAACGAAACAGAAAAGATTGATGATTTTCTTGCGAGCTACAAGCTGCAAGCACACAAATGTAAGTTCAGAGACGATTATGAGTTGGAAGAACGGGTGATTAAACAAATGATAATAATCGGAACGAAACATCCGGAGTTGCAAAAGCAGCTACTGAGCAAGAAAGAGGTCATGTATGTCCTTACAGGAAGTACTTAACCTGTATAGAAGCTATGAGGCTCCGATTAACTGAATGAAAAGAACGGTTGAGCTGCAAGAGAAACTGACAAGAAGATAAACGGGATAAAATAAACATGTGGCAAATGTGTGCTTCTCAATCAGCATGGAAATTGCCCCGGTCGAGGCAGCACTTGTTCAGCATGTGGTCACTAGAATCACTAAGATGTGCCAGACCAAAAGAGCCAAGAAAAAATCGGACAGACAGCCACAAATAGACATGCCAAAGACAAGAAATTTGTACCAGCACAGCCTACGTTAATTGGTTGATGAATTTGAGAATATGTCATTTTATTCAATGCAGGATCACAGGAAAAGGAGTTCTCGGCAGAAGTATTTGCCACCCTAAAGGTCATACTACCAACCAGAAAAGATGTTAGCGAACTGAAGATTAAGGTGGACAGAGGTGCGGAGAGAAATACACTCCCATTACGTACATTCCAGCAAATGTTTCTGGAACATATGGACCAGAATGGATATCCAAACCCAGGCACAAAGAAGAAGGAAACGGCAATCCTTACTGCGTACAATGGATCGAGCATCCATAGTACGGATCTGCCTACAAAGATACATGGAGATACGTGTGAGATTCTATGTGGTAACCGCTAATTGGCCTGTCATATTAGGACTGCCCTCTCTTCGAGGACTAAAGTTAGTCACTTTGCACTGTTCCGTCGAGAAAGCAACGTTTGTAACAGATGCCCCAAAATCACACCTCAATAAACACTACAGGAGATCTTATGGAAGCATACCCGGACCAATTTGACCGGATTGGCAACTTCTTAGGGGAATACCACATCGTGCTTCATCCGAATAGCTGTCCCATGATTCATGAACCTGGGAAATGCTCCATCTACATAAAGGATGAGATAAAAACAGAACTGGATGAACTAATAAATCAACAGAAAGGTTGCTGAGCCAACAGATTGGGAGAACAGCATTGTATATGTGTGCAAGAGACATGGCGGACTTCGCCTATGTTTAGACCCTAAAGATCTAAACAGAGACATGATGCATTGTCTCCACAAATCCCCAACGATGGGGGAACTCTCGCATAAATTCTCTGATGCAAAATGTTTCTCCTTGCTAGATGATAACAATGGCTACTGGTCATTAAAACTCGACAGGGAGTCACAATTACTGACGGCCTTTAATTTCGTCATCAACACATACACGATGTTGTTCACCCAATCCGTTGGCTCATCAGCCTTTCGGATTATTTGTTGGTTTACAAGTTCATCCAGTTCTGCTTTTACTTCCTGTAATCACGTGGATGAGTCATTCCCTAAGTGTATGAATCATGGGATGGATGTTCGGACGAAGCACGATGTGGTGTCCCCTGAGAAGTTATCAATTCAGTCAAATTGGTCCGGGGTACCCTTCCATAAGATCTCTTGTAGAGTTGATTGGGGTGTGGTTTGTAGAAGTAACTGTGGCCATCTCGTGGTTTGTAGAAGTAACTGTGGTCATTGATTGGGGTGTGGTTTGTAGAAGTAACTGTTGGCCATCTCGACAGAACAGCAGTCTGTACATCTCCATCAACTGTCGTAAGTTGTGATCATGTTCCTCTTTGGTCTTCCCATTGATGATCACGTCATCAGTTTGAGCTAATGATCCAGGACACTTTTCGATTATCATGTCTATCTTTTGTTGAAAACATCTTGAGACATGACTAGGCCAAATGGCATTCTTTTGAAACAAAACCGAAGGGTGAATTGAAGATCGTCAGTAATTGTAATTCCCTGTCGCGTTCGACATCAGTAACCATTGTTGGCATCTAGCTAGGAGAAAAATTTTGCACCAGAGAGTTTGTGCGAGAGTTTCTCCATGTTTGGGGGTTTGTGAAAACATTGAATTTCTACAGATCCCTGCTGCGAGATGCTAGAACCAATGTACGTAGTAAGTATCGCTGTTTCCTTCTGAGTTGTTCCTGGGCGTGGTCCACATGTTTCAGAAACATTAGCTGGAATGTACGTAATGGGAGTGTATTTCCCTCCGCTCCTATGCCTACGTTAACCTTCAGTTCGTGAACACCTTTTCTGTTTGGTAGTATGACGTTTAGGGTGGCAAATACTTCTTTCCGAGAGTCTCTTTTTCTGTGGTCCTGCATTGAATAAAATGACATATTCTCAAATTCATCAACCATTTGGTTCTGAACATTAATACAGCTCTGACGATTTTTCGACGTAGGCTCTGCTGGTACAATTTTCTTGTGTTTGGTATGTTTATTTGCTTGCGGCTGTCTGTCCGTTTTTTTTTCTTGACTCTTTTGGTCTGGCACATCTTAGCCAGTGGTTCCTGCGTCCGCATGCTGAACAAGTGCTGCCTCGATCGGGGCAATTTCCATGCTGATTGAGAATCTCACATTTGCCACATGTTTCTTTTATCGCGTTTATCTTGTCAGTTTTTCCTTGCAGTTTTGCCCATTTGAAGAAATTTATTATCCACTTCTTCTCGTGGAAGGTAATTCTTCTTCATCAATTAGACGTTACGACTAAACTCTGAAACATCAAGGAAGAAAACAAACAAAAAAGGAAAAATATGAGAAATAGAATTTATTAAATATAATGGCAAAAGGAAAAGTTCGTGACCTCTATGGGCTGCCAAAAATGTCCATCTGGCTTACAAATATTCTTGTAGTAGTAACCGAAAGAGGAGAGAGTGAAGGGAAAGAGAAGGAAAGAGAGATGGAGAAAGAAAGAAAGAAAAAAGGGGGGTGCACTTACTGAAAGCTTCTCGCCGTCCTTTTCCGAATGGAACATTTAGAAAGTTCGTTTTGTTTTGGGTTTTATTTTTTACTTTCACAGTTCGTGTTATTTAAAAGTTCTTTTTTATTAGTCCTTTTCCTAGAAACTCGTTTCCGTAGTCCTTTTTGCAAAGGTTAAAATTCCATGGAGGCAGAATATTTTAGAGTTTTCAAGTTTCTTAGAAACTTTCCAGCGGCGAATGTTCTTCTTAAACTTCAATTATCCTTTTTTCGATAATTGAATTCAGTTTTCAAGTGTCTTAGAAAACTTTGAGACGAATTTTCTTCTCTTGGTTCTTTTCAACAATTTTAATGTCTTGTTAGGACAGAGTTGTACTTCGCCTAAGTTATTTTTCAGGCTTTGTTTTCTGTTTCGTTTTGCGAGTAATTCTGTAAACAAAAACGTGTAAGAGCATGGCCTCTTTCTTGCTCAGTAGTTGCTTTTGCAGCTCCAGATGTTCCGTTCCGACTATTATTTGTTCAATCACTTGTTCTTCCAACTCATAATCGTCTCTGAATTTACATTTGTGTGCTTGCAGCTTGTAGCTCGCAGGAAAAACATCAATGTTTTCGGTGTCCTTTTGCGAGTAATTCTGTAAACAAAAACGTGTGATCTTAAAATAAACTTGCGGTTCTAACTTCTCTAGGAGTTTATTCTAAATCATAGCAGGATTGCGTCTGTCGGCCTCGTTTTCAAATGACCAAGAATTATAACGCCTAAGACCTTCTTTCACCGAAAACAAGCGAATGTGATCAACTTGTCTGTCTTCTATAATGCCTTCTACGAAAAAATATAACTCACACTGTTGCTTGAAAAATTTGAAAGATTCCACTAAATTGGTCGTTTCCCAGCACATATGTGGATCACTTGTACGATTCGACATTATTCTTGGTATCGTCAAAACAATATAGGGTTGAAAGACAAACATTTTTTAATTAGGCAACTTACAGTTCAAACGTTAAAATCCAATATTGCGTCTTTTTGGACACACATGGCTACGTCCTTTTTTCCCCTACCAGTTAGACGATTGAGCTATTGTCGGATTCTGTCAGGATTCTCCTCTTTTTTTTTCTTTTTAACAGTAATATTCTATAATCGAATTTTTCTGCTGTCATCATGTTGTACCTTTTTTTGTAATATTATTAGTACGAATGTATTATATTAAGGAGACGAAACGAGACGTGTTAGATCTAATATAACTCACACTGTTCCTTGAAAATTTTGAAGGATTCAACCAAATTAGTCGTTTCCCAGCACAGATGTGGTTCACTTGTATGATTCGACATTATTCTTGGTATCGTCAAAACAATATATGGTTGAAAGACAAACACATTTTTTGTTAATTAGGCAACTTCCAGTTCACACGTTAAAATCCAGTATTGCGTTTTTTTGACACACATGGCTACGTCCTTTTTTTTTTTTTGCTGCCAGTTAGACGATTGAGCTATTGTCGGATTGTCCTATTTTTTTTTTTACAGTAATATTCCGTAACCGAATTTTTCTGCTGCCACTATGTTGTACCTTTTTGTAATATCATTATTACGAATGTGTTATATTAAGGAGACGAAACGAGACGTGTTAGATCAAGGAAGACATCTTTGTTTGCATAAGGGACATAACTGGTACAGCAAGAATTACAACCAACAAGGAAAGATAATCCATGAGTTGATACCCCCCTCTCTCTCTCTATCCATCTATCTCTCTCTATCTTACTCTCTCTCCTTTTTACTCGCAAGATAATTTGCCGATCTCTGAAAAGTGGAAAACGCTTGTTAGTAATTGATGTTCAGAAACAGTGCCAGCAATCTTTTTTCTTTCTTTTTTCTTTTTTTTTTGTGTGTGTGTGTGTGTGTGTGTGTGTGTTTTCGCGTCTTTCGAATCAGTTCAAGGTAGGGCTTTTTTTAGAGCAAGAATCTTTTTTTTTGGGGGGGGGGTCCATTGTATTGGTGACCATATACGAACGACCATAAAAAAGAAGCTTACAACCTTTTCAGAGAAAAGGCATTTTAATTCGGACTCTAATCTTGAGGAGAGAGAGAGAGAGAGAGAGAGAGAGAGAGAGAGTTCAATACTTGTACCTTTTGATGTTTTTTTTTGTTTTGAAGAAAGGTCGATTAAAGGACAGACAAGAAAAAAAAACATGAAAAAAACTTTGCGAACTTTTCTTTGCATGTTATTCCCCCCTTTCCGAATCCCTTTTTTCAAGTAAGCCTTTCTTATTTAGTTTAAAGAAAACGAGAATGCCCCCCCCCTTTGGGAAATCTAATTTCGAGTCTCCATTACAAATTATATTTCTTCCTTTTTTGTATTTACTTCAATTGAATTTGAACTTTGTTCGTTATATTATTTCTGTAACCTTGTTAATGTGGTAATTTTTACATTTGCTTTTGGCAAGCAAAACAGCAACCAGTTTTTCCAAAATAAACTTTGGAATTTTTAAACTTCAATTCAACGTCATTTATTTGTTTTTTTGTTTTGTTTTGTTTTGTTTTTCTTTGTGTTGTTGCATTGCTATTTTCGTTTTTCTTTGTGTTGTTGCATTGCTATTTTCGTTTTTCTTTGTGTTGTTGCATTGCTATTTTCGTTTTTCTTTGTGTTGTTGCATTGCTATTTTCGTTTTTCTTTGTGTTATTACATTGCTATTTTCGTTTTTCCTTGTGTTATTACATTGCTATTTTCGTTTTTCTTTGTGTTGTTGCATTGCTATTTTCATTTTTCTTTGTGTTATTACATTGCTATTTTCGTTTTTCTTTGTGTTATTGCATTGCTATTTTCATTTTTCTTTGTGTTGTTGCATTGCTATTTTCGTTTTTCTTTGTGTTGTTGCATTGCTATTTTCGTTTTTCTTTGTGTTATTACATTGCTATTTTCGTTTTTCTTTGTGTTATTACATTGCTATTTTCGTTTTTCTTTGTGTTATTACATTGCTATTTTCGTTTTTCTTTGTGTTGTTGCATTGCTATTTTCATTTTTCTTTGTGTTGTTGCATTGCTATTTTCGTTTTTCTTTGTGTTGTTGCATTGCTATTTTCATTTTTCTTTGTGTTGTTGCATTGCTATTTTCGTTTTTCTTTGTGTTATTACATTGCTATTTTCGTTTTTCTTTGTGTTGTTGCATTGCTATTTTCGTTTTTCTTTGTGTTGTTGCATTGCTATTTTCGTTTTTCTTTGTGTTATTGCATTGCTATTTTCGTTTTTCTTTGTGTTGTTACATTGCTATTTTCGTTTTTCTTTGTGTTATTGCATTGCTATTTTCGTTTTTCTTTGTGTTGTTACATTGCTATTTTCGTTTTTCTTTGTGTTATTACATTGCTATTTTCGTTTTTCTTTGTGTTATTACATTGCTATTTTCATTTTTCTTTGTGTTATTACATTGCTATTTTCATTTTTCTTTGTGTTATTACATTGCTATTTTCGTTTTTCTTTGTGTTATTACATTGCTATTTTCGTTTTTCTTTGTGTTGTTGCATTGCTATTTTCGTTTTTCTTTGTGTTGTTGCATTGCTATTTTCGTTTTTCTTTGTGTTATTACATTGCTATTTTCGTTTTTCTTTGTGTTATTACATTGCTATTTCCGTTTTTCTTTGTGTTATTACATTGCTATTTTCGTTTTTCTTTGTGTTGTTGCATTGCTATTTTCGTTTTTCTTTGTGTTATTACATTGCTATTTTCGTTTTTCTTTGTGTTGTTGCATTGCTATTTTCGTTTTTCTTTGTGTTGTTGCATTGCTATTTTCGTTTTTCTTTGTGTTGTTGCATTGCTATTTTCGTTTTTCTTTGTGTTATTACATTGCTATTTTCGTTTTTCTTTGTGTTGTTGCATTGCTATTTTCGTTTTTCTTTGTGTTATTACATTGCTATTTTCGTTTTTCTTTGTGTTGTTGCATTGCTATTTTCGTTTTTCTTTGTGTTGTTGCATTGCTATTTTCATTTTTCTTTGTGTTGTTGCATTGCTATTTTCGTTTTTCTTTGTGTTATTACATTGCTATTTTCGTTTTTCTTTGTGTTGTTGCATTGCTATTTTCGTTTTTCTTTGTGTTGTTGCATTGCTATTTTCGTTTTTCTTTGTGTTATTACATTGCTATTTTCGTTTTTCTTTGTGTTATTACATTGCTATTTTCGTTTTTCTTTGTGTTGTTGCATTGCTATTTTCGTTTTTCTTTGTGTTGTTGCATTGCTATTTTCATTTTTCTTTGTGTTGTTGCATTGCTATTTTCGTTTTTCTTTGTGTTGTTGCATTGCTATTTTCGTTTTTCTTTGTGTTGTTGCATTGCTATTTTCGTTTTTCTTTGTGTTATTGCATTGCTATTTTCATTTTTCTTTGTGTTGTTACATTGCTATTTTCGTTTTTCTTTGTGTTATTGCATTGCTATTTTCGTTTTTCTTTGTGTTATTGCATTGCTATTTTCGTTTTTCTTTGTGTTGTTACATTGCTATTTTCGTTTTTCTTTGTGTTATTACATTGCTATTTTCGTTTTTGTTTGTGTTATTGCATTGCTATTTTCGTTTTTCTTTGTGTTGTTGCATTGCTATTTTCATTTTTCTTTGTGTTGTTGCATTGCTATTTTCGTTTTTCTTTGTGTTATTACATTGCTATTTTCATTTTTCTTTGTGTTATTACATTGCTATTTTCATTTTTCTTTGTGTTATTACATTGCTATTTTCGTTTTTCTTTGTGTTATTACATTGCTATTTTCGTTTTTCTTTGTGTTGTTGCATTGCTATTTTCGTTTTTCTTTGTGTTGTTGCATGGCTATTTTCGTTTTTCTTTGTGTTATTACATTGCTATTTTCGTTTTTCTTTGTGTTATTACATTGCTATTTTCGTTTTTCTTTGTGTTATTACATTGCTATTTTCGTTTTTCTTTGTGTTGTTGCATTGCTATTTTCGTTTTTCTTTGTGTTGTTGAATTGCTATTTTCATTTTTCTTTGTGTTGTTGCATTGCTATTTTCGTTTTTCTTTGTGTTATTACATTGCTATTTTCGTTTTTCTTTGTGTTGTTGCATTGCTATTTTCGTTTTTCTTTGTGTTGTTGCATTGCTATTTTCGTTTTTCTTTGTGTTGTTGCATTGCTATTTTCGTTATTCTTTGTGTTATTACATTGCTATTTTCGTTTTTCTTTGTGTTATTACATTGCTATTTTCGTTTTTCTTTGTGTTGTTGCATTGCTATTTTCGTTTTTCTTTGTGTTGTTGCATTGCTATTTTCATTTTTCTTTGTGTTGTTGCATTGCTATTTTCGTTTTTCTTTGTGTTATTACATTGCTATTTTCGTTTTTCTTTGTGTTGTTGCATTGTTATTTTCGTTTTTCTTTGTGTTGTTGCATTGCTATTTTCGTTTTTCTTTGTGTTATTGCATTGCTATTTTCATTTTTCTTTGTGTTGTTACATTGCTATTTTCGTTTTTCTTTGTGTTATTGCATTGCTATTTTCGTTTTTCTTTGTGTTGTTACATTGCTATTTTCGTTTTTCTTTGTGTTATTACATTGCTATTTTCGTTTTTCTTTGTGTTATTACATTGCTATTTTCATTTTTCTTTGTGTTATTACATTGCTATTTTCGTTTTTCTTTGTGTTATTACATTGCTATTTTCGTTTTTCTTTGTGTTGTTGCATTGCTATTTTCGTTTTTCTTTGTGTTATTGCATTGCTATTTTCGTTTTTCTTTGTGTTGTAGTATTGCTATTTTCGTTTTTCTTTGTGTTGTTGAATTGCTATTTTCGTTTTTCTTTGTGTTATTGCATTGCTATTTTCGTTTTTCTTTGTGTTATTACATTGCTATTTTCGTTTTTCTTTGTGTTGTTGCATTGCTATTTTCGTTTTTCTTTGTGTTGTTGCATTGCTATTTTCGTTTTTCTTTGTGTTGTTGCATTGCTATTTTCGTTTTTCTTTGTGTTGTTGCATTGCTATTTTCGTTTTTCTTTGTGTTATTACATTGCTATTTTCGTTTTTCTTTGTGTTGTTGCATTGCTATTTTCGTTTTTCTTTGTGTTGTTGCATTGCTATTTTCGTTTTTCTTTGTGTTGTTGCATTGCTATTTTCGTTATTCTTTGTGTTATTACATTGCTATTTTCGTTTTTCTTTGTGTTATTACATTGCTATTTTCGTTTTTCTTTGTGTTGTTGCATTGCTATTTTCGCTTTTCTTTGTGTTGTTGCATTGCTATTTTCATGTTTCTTTGTGTTGTTGCATTGCTATTTTCGTTTTTCTTTGTGTTATTACATTGCTATTTTCGTTTTTCTTTGTGTTGTTGCATTGTTATTTTCGTTTTTCTTTGTGTTGTTGCATTGCTATTTTCGTTTTTCTTTGTGTTATTGCATTGCTATTTTCATTTTTCTTTGTGTTGTTACATTGCTATTTTCGTTTTTCTTTGTGTTATTGCATTGCTATTTTCGTTTTTCTTTGTGTTGTTACATTGCTATTTTCGTTTTTCTTTGTGTTATTACATTGCTATTTTCGTTTTTCTTTGTGTTATTACATTGCTATTTTCATTTTTCTTTGTGTTATTACATTGCTATTTTCGTTTTTCTTTGTGTTATTACATTGCTATTTTCGTTTTTCTTTGTGTTGTTGCATTGCTATTTTCGTTTTTCTTTGTGTTATTGCATTGCTATTTTCGTTTTTCTTTGTGTTGTAGCATTGCTATTTTCGTTTTTCTTTGTGTTGTTGAATTGCTATTTTCGTTTTTCTTTGTGTTATTGCATTGCTATTTTCGTTTTTCTTTGTGTTATTACATTGCTAATTTCGTTTTTCTTTGTGTTGTTGCATTGCTATTTTCGTTTTTCTTTGTGTTGTTGCATTGCTATTTTCGTTTTTCTTTGTGTTGTTGCATTGCTATTTTCGTTTTTCTTTGTGTTGTTGCATTGCTATTTTCGTTTTTCTTTGTGTTATTACATTGCTATTTTCGTTTTTCTTTGTGTTGTTGCATTGCTATTTTCGTTTTTCTTTGTGTTGTTGCATTGCTATTTTCGTTTTTCTTTGTGTTGTTGCATTGCTATTTTCGTTTTTCTTTGTGTTATTACATTGCTATTTTCGTTTTTCTTTGTGTTGTTGCATTGCTATTTTCGTTTTTCTTTGTGTTGTTGCATTGCTATTTTCGTTTTTCTTTGTGTTGTTGCATTGCTATTTTCGTTTTTCTTTGTGTTATTACATTGCTATTTTCGTTTTTCTTTGTGTTATTACATTGCTATTTTCATTTTTCTTTGTGTTATTACATTGCTATTTTCGTTTTTCTTTGTGTTGTTTCATTGCTATTTTCGTTTTTCTTTGGGTTGTTGCATTGCTATTTTCGTTTTTCTTTGTGTTGTTGCATTGCTATTTTCGTTTTTCTTTGTGTTGTTGCATTGCTATTTTCGTTTTTCTTTGTGTTGTTGCATTGCTATTTTCGTTTTTCTTTGTGTTGTTGCATTGCTATTTTCGTTTTTCTTTGTGTTATTACATTGCTATTTTCATTTTCTTTGTGTTATTACATTGCTATTTTCGTTTTTCTTTGTGTTGTTGCATTGCTATTTTCGTTTTTCTTTGTGTTGTTGCATTGCTATTTTCCTTTTTCTTTGTGTTGTTGCATTGCTATTTTCGTTTTTCTTTGTGTGGTTGCATTGCTATTTTCGTTTTTCTTTGTGTTATTACATTGCTATTTTCGTTTTTCTTTGTGTTGTTGCATTGCTATTTTCGTTTTTCTTTGTGTTGTTGCATTGCTATTTTCGTTTTTCTTTGTGTTGTTGCATTGCTATTTTCGTTTTTCTTTGTGTTATTACATTGCTATTTTCGTTTTTCTTTGTGTTGTTGCATTGCTATTTTCGTTTTTCTTTGTGTTGTTGCATTGCTATTTTCGTTTTTCTTTGTGTTGTTGCATTGCTATTTTCGTTTTTCTTTGTGTTATTACATTGCTATTTTCGTTTTTCTTTGTGTTATTACATTGCTATTTTCATTTTTCTTTGTGTTATTACATTGCTATTTTCGTTTTTCTTTGTGTTGTTGCATTGCTATTTTCGTTTTTCTTTGTGTTGTTGCATTGCTATTTTCGTTTTTCTTTGTGTTATTACATTGCTATTTTCGTTTTTCTTTGTGTTATTACATTGCTATTTTCGTTTTTCTTTGTGTTATTACATTGCTATTTTCATTTTTCTTTGTGTTATTACATTGCTATTTTCGTTTTTCTTTGTGTTGTTGCATTGCTATTTTCGTTTTTCTTTGTGTTATTACATTGCTATTTTCATTTTTCTTTGTGTTATTACATTGCTATTTTCGTTTTTCTTTGTGTTATTACATTGCTATTTTCGTTTTTCTTTGTGTTATTACATTGCTATTTTCGTTTTTCTTTGTGTTATTGCATTGCTATTTTCGTTTTTCTTTGTGTTGTAGCATTGCTATTTTCGTTTTTCTTTGTGTTGTTGAATTGCTATTTTTTTTTTCTTTGTGTTATTACATTGCTATTTTCGTTTTTCTTTGTGTTGTTGCATTGCTATTTTCGTTTTTCTTTGTGTTATTGCATTGCTATTTTCGTTTTTCTTTGTGTTGTAGCATTGCTATTTTCGTTTTTCTTTGTGTTGTTGAATTGCTATTTTCGTTTTTCTTTGTGTTATTGCATTGCTATTTTCGTTTTTCTTTGTGTTATTACATTGCTATTTTCGTTTTTCTTTGTGTTGTTGCATTGCTATTTTCGTTTTTCTTTGTGTTGTTGCATTGCTATTTTCGTTTTTCTTTGTGTTGTTGCATTGCTATTTTCGTTTTTCTTTGTGTTGTTGCATTGCTATTTTCGTTTTTCTTTGTGTTATTACATTGCTATTTTCGTTTTTCTTTGTGTTGTTGCATTGCTATTTTCGTTTTTCTTTGTGTTGTTGCATTGCTATTTTCGTTTTTCTTTGTGTTGTTGCATTGCTATTTTCGTTTTTCTTTGTGTTATTACATTGCTATTTTCGTTTTTCTTTGTGTTGTTGCATTGCTATTTTCGTTTTTCTTTGTGTTGTTGCATTGCTATTTTCGTTTTTCTTTGTGTTGTTGCATTGCTATTTTCGTTTTTCTTTGTGTTATTACATTGCTATTTTCGTTTTTCTTTGTGTTATTACATTGCTATTTTCATTTTTCTTTGTGTTATTACATTGCTATTTTCGTTTTTCTTTGTGTTGTTGCATTGCTATTTTCGTTTTTCTTTGTGTTGTTGCATTGCTATTTTCGTTTTTCTTTGTGTTGTTGCATTGCTATTTTCGTTTTTCTTTGTGTTGTTGCATTGCTATTTTCGTTTTTCTTTGTGTTGTTGCATTGCTATTTTCGTTTTTCTTTGTGTTGTTGCATTGCTATTTTCGTTTTTCTTTGTGTTATTACATTGCTATTTTCATTTTCTTTGTGTTATTACATTGCTATTTTAATTTTTCTTTGTGTTGTTGCATTGCTATTTTCGTTTTTCTTTGTGTTGTTGCATTGCTATTTTCCTTTTTCTTTGTGTTGTTGCATTGCTATTTTCGTTTTTCTTTGTGTGGTTGCATTGCTATTTTCGTTTTTCTTTGTGTTATTACATTGCTATTTTCGTTTTTCTTTGTGTTGTTGCATTGCTATTTTCGTTTTTCTTTGTGTTGTTGCATTGCTATTTTCTTTTTACTTTGTGTTGTTGCATTGCTATTTTCGTTTTTCTTTGTGTTATTACATTGCTATTTTCGTTTTTCTTTGTGTTGTTGCATTGCTATTTTCGTTTTTCTTTGTGTTGTTGCATTGCTATTTTCGTTTTTCTTTGTGTTGTTGCATTGCTATTTTCGTTTTTCTTTGTGTTATTACATTGCTATTTTCGTTTTTCTTTGTGTTATTACATTGCTATTTTCATTTTTCTTTGTGTTATTACATTGCTATTTTCGTTTTTCTTTGTGTTGTTGCATTGCTATTTTCGTTTTTCTTTGTGTTGTTGCATTGCTATTTTCGTTTTTCTTTGTGTTATTACATTGCTATTTTCGTTTTTCTTTGTGTTATTACATTGCTATTTTCGTTTTTCTTTGTGTTATTACATTGCTATTTTCGTTTTTCTTTGTGTTATTACATTTCTATTTTCGTTTTTCTTTGTGTTATTACATTGCTATTTTCGTTTTTCTTTGTGTTATTACATTGCTATTTTCGTTTTTCTTTGTGTTATTACATTGCTATTTTCGTTTTTCTTTGTGTTATTACATTGCTATTTTCGTTTTTCTTTGTGTTGTTGCATTGCTATTTTCGTTTTTCTTTGTGTTGTTGCATTGCTATTTTCGTTTGTCTTTGTGTTGTTGCATTGCTATTTTCGTTTTTCTTTGTGTTATTACATTGCTATTTTCGTTTTTCTTTGTGTTATTACATTGCTATTTTCGTTTTTCTTTGTGTTGTTGCATTGCTATTTTCGTTTTTCTTTGTGTTGTTGCATTGCTATTTTCGTTTTTCTTTGTGTTGTTGCATTGCTATTTTCGTTTTTCTTTGTGTTGTTGCATTGCTATTTTCGTTTTTCTTTGTGTTGATGCATTGCTATTTTCGTTTTTCTTTGTGTTATTACATTGCTATTTTCGTTTTTCTTTGTGTTGTTGCATTGCTATTTTCATTTTTCTTTGTGTTGTTGCATTGCTATTTTCGTTTTTCTTTGTGTTGTTGCATTGCTATTTTCGTTTTTCTTTGTGTTGTTGCATTGCTATTTTCGTTTTTCTTTGTGTTGTTGCATTGCTATTTTCGTTTTTCTTTGTGTTGTTGCATTGCTATTTTCGTTTTTCTTTGTGTTGTTGCATTGCTATTTTCGTTTTTCTTTGTGTTGTTGCATTGCTATTTTCGTTTTTCTTTGTGTTGTTGCATTGCTATTTTCGTTTTTCTTTGTGTTGTTTCATTGTATTTTCGTTTTTCTTTGTGTTATTGCATTGCTATTTTCGTTTTTCTTTGTGTTGTTACATTGCTATTTTCGTTTTTCTTTGTGTTATTACATTGCTATTTTCGTTTTTCTTTGTGTTATTACATTGCTATTTTCATTTTTCTTTGTGTTATTACATTGCTATTTTCGTTTTTCTTTGTGTTATTACATTGCTATTTTCGTTTTTCTTTGTGTTGTTGCATTGCTATTTTCGTTTTTCTTTGTGTTGTTGCATTGCTATTTTCGTTTTTCTTTGTGTTATTACATTGCTATTTTCGTTTTTCTTTGTGTTATTAAATTGCTATTATCATTTTTCTTTGTGTTATTACATTGCTATTTTCGTTTTTCTTTGTGTTGTTGCATTGCTATTTTCGTTTTTCTTTGTGTTGTTGCATTGCTATTTTCGTTTTTCTTTGTGTTATTACATTGCTATTTTCGTTTTTCTTTGTGTTATTACATTGCTATTTTCGTTTTTCTTTGTGTTATTACATTGCTATTTTCGTTTTTCTTTGTGTTATTACATTGCTATTTTCGTTTTTCTTTGTGTTATTACATTGCTATTTTCGTTTTTCTTTGTGTTATTACATTGCTATTTTCGTTTTTCTTTGTGTTATTACATTGCTATTTTCGTTTTTCTTTGTGTTATTACATTGCTATTTTCGTTTTTCTTTGTGTTGTTGCATTGCTATTTTCGTTTTTCTTTGTGTTGTTGCATTGCTATTTTCGTTTGTCTTTGTGTTGTTGCATTGCTATTTTCGTTTTTCTTTGTGTTATTACATTGCTATTTTCGTTTTTCTTTGTGTTATTACATTGCTATTTTCGTTTTTCTTTGTGTTGTTGCATTGCTATTTTCGTTTTTCTTTGTGTTGTTGCATTGCTATTTTCGTTTTTCTTTGTGTTGTTGCATTGCTATTTTCGTTTTTCTTTGTGTTGTTGCATTGCTATTTTCGTTTTTCTTTGTGTTGATGCATTGCTATTTTCGTTTTTCTTTGTGTTGTTGCATTGCTATTTTCGTTTTTCTTTGTGTTGTTGCATTGCTATTTTCGTTTTTCTTTGTGTTGTTGCATTGCTATTTTCGTTTTTCTTTGTGTTGTTGCATTGCTATTTTCGTTTTTCTTTGTGTTGTTGCATTGCTATTTTCGTTTTTCTTTGTGTTGTTGCATTGCTATTTTCGTTTTTCTTTGTGTTGTTTCATTGTATTTTCGTTTTTCTTTGTGTTATTGCATTGCTATTTTCGTTTTTCTTTGTGTTGTTACATTGCTTTTTTCGTTTTTCTTTGTGTTATTACATTGCTATTTTCGTTTTTCTTTGTGTTATTACATTGCTATTTTCATTTTTCTTTGTGTTATTACATTGCTATTTTCGTTTTTCTTTGTGTTATTACATTGCTATTTTCGTTTTTCTTTGTGTTGTTGCATTGCTATTTTCGTTTTTCTTTGTGTTATTGCATTGCTATTTTCGTTTTTCTTTGTGTTGTAGCATTGCTATTTTCGTTTTTCTTTGTGTTGTTGAATTGCTATTTTCGTTTTTCTTTGTGTTATTGCATTGCTATTTTCGTTTTTTTTTGTGTTATTACATTGCTATTTTCGTTTTTCTTTGTGTTGTTGCATTGCTATTTTCGTTTTTCTTTGTGTTGTTGCATTGCTATTTTCGTTTTTCTTTGTGTTGTTGCATTGCTATTTTCGTTTTTCTTTGTGTTGTTGCATTGCTATTTTCGTTTTTCTTTGTGTTATTACATTGCTATTTTCGTTTTTCTTTGTGTTGTTGCATTGCTATTTTCGTTTTTCTTTGTGTTGTTGCATTGCTATTTTCGTTTTTCTTTGTGTTGTTGCATTGCTATTTTCGTTTTTCTTTGTGTTATTATATTGCTATTTTCGTTTTTCTTTGTGTTGTTGCATTGCTATTTTCGTTTTTCTTTGTGTTGTTGCATTGCTATTTTCGTTTTTCTTTGTGTTGTTGCATTGCTATTTTCGTTTTTCTTTGTGTTATTACATTGCTATTTTCGTTTTTCTTTGTGTTATTACATTGCTATTTTCATTTTTCTTTGTGTTATTACATTGCTATTTTCGTTTTTCTTTGTGTTGTTGCATTGCTATTTTCGTTTTTCTTTGGGTTGTTGCATTGCTATTTTCGTTTTTCTTTGTGTTGTTGCATTGCTATTTTCGTTTTTCTTTGTGTTGTTGCATTGCTATTTTCGTTTTTCTTTGTGTTGTTGCATTGCTATTTTCGTTTTTCTTTGTGTTGTTGCATTGCTATTTTCGTTTTTCTTTGTGTTATTACATTGCTATTTTCATTTTCTTTGTGTTATTACATTGCTATTTTCGTTTTTCTTTGTGTTGTTGCATTGCTATTTTCGTTTTTCTTTGTGTTGTTGCATTGCTATTTTCCTTTTTCTTTGTGTTGTTGCATTGCTATTTTCGTTTTTCTTTGTGTGGTTGCATTGCTATTTTCGTTTTTCTTTGTGTTATTACATTGCTATTTTCGTTTTTCTTTGTGTTGTTGCATTGCTATTTTCGTTTTTCTTTGTGTTGTTGCATTGCTATTTTCGTTTTTCTTTGTGTTGTTGCATTGCTATTTTCGTTTTTCTTTGTGTTATTACATTGCTATTTTCGTTTTTCTTTGTGTTGTTGCATTGCTATTTTCGTTTTTCTTTGTGTTGTTGCATTGCTATTTTCGTTTTTCTTTGTGTTGTTGCATTGCTATTTTCGTTTTTCTTTGTGTTATTACATTGCTATTTTCGTTTTTCTTTGTGTTATTACATTGCTATTTTCGTTTTTCTTTGTGTTATTACATTGCTATTTTCATTTTTCTTTGTGTTATTACATTGCTATTTTCGTTTTTCTTTGTGTTGTTGCATTGCTATTTTCGTTTTTCTTTGTGTTATTACATTGCTATTTTCATTTTTCTTTGTGTTATTACATTGCTATTTTCGTTTTTCTTTGTGTTATTACATTGCTATTTTCGTTTTTCTTTGTGTTATTACATTGCTATTTTCGTTTTTCTTTGTGTTATTGCATTGCTATTTTCGTTTTTCTTTGTGTTGTAGCATTGCTATTTTCGTTTTTCTTTGTGTTGTTGAATTGCTATTTTCGTTTTTCTTTGTGTTATTACATTGCTATTTTCGTTTTTCTTTGTGTTGTTGCATTGCTATTTTCGTTTTTCTTTGTGTTATTGCATTGCTATTTTCGTTTTTCTTTGTGTTGTAGCATTGCTATTTTCGTTTTTCTTTGTGTTGTTGAATTGCTATTTTCGTTTTTCTTTGTGTTATTGCATTGCTATTTTCGTTTTTCTTTGTGTTATTACATTGCTATTTTCGTTTTTCTTTGTGTTGTTGCATTGCTATTTTCGTTTTTCTTTGTGTTGTTGCATTGCTATTTTCGTTTTTCTTTGTGTTGTTGCATTGCTATTTTCGTTTTTCTTTGTGTTGTTGCATTGCTATTTTCGTTTTTCTTTGTGTTATTACATTGCTATTTTCGTTTTTCTTTGTGTTGTTGCATTGCTATTTTCGTTTTTCTTTGTGTTGTTGCATTGCTATTTTCGTTTTTCTTTGTGTTGTTGCATTGCTATTTTCGTTTTTCTTTGTGTTATTACATTGCTATTTTCGTTTTTCTTTGTGTTGTTGCATTGCTATTTTCGTTTTTCTTTGTGTTGTTGCATTGCTATTTTCGTTTTTCTTTGTGTTGTTGCATTGCTATTTTCGTTTTTCTTTGTGTTATTACATTGCTATTTTCGTTTTTCTTTGTGTTATTACATTGCTATTTTCATTTTTCTTTGTGTTATTACATTGCTATTTTCGTTTTTCTTTGTGTTGTTGCATTGCTATTTTCGTTTTTCTTTGTGTTGTTGCATTGCTATTTTCGTTTTTCTTTGTGTTGTTGCATTGCTATTTTCGTTTTTCTTTGTGTTGTTGCATTGCTATTTTCGTTTTTCTTTGTGTTGTTGCATTGCTATTTTCGTTTTTCTTTGTGTTGTTGCATTGCTTTTTTCGTTTTTCTTTGTGTTATTACATTGCTATTTTCATTTTCTTTGTGTTGTTGCATTGCTATTTTCGTTTTTCTTTGTGTTGTTGCATTGCTATTTTCGTTTTTCTTTGTGTTGTTGCATTGCTATTTTCGTTTTTCTTTGTGTTATTACATTGCTATTTTCGTTTTTCTTTGTGTTATTACATTGCTATTTTCGTTTTTCTTTGTGTTATTACATTGCTATTTTCATTTTTCTTTGTGTTATTACATTGCTATTTTCGTTTTTCTTTGTGTTGTTGCATTGCTATTTTCGTTTTTCTTTGTGTTATTACATTGCTATTTTCATTTTTCTTTGTGTTATTACATTGCTATTTTCGTTTTTCTTTGTGTTATTACATTGCTATTTTCGTTTTTCTTTGTGTTATTACATTGCTATTTTCGTTTTTCTTTGTGTTATTGCATTGCTATTTTCGTTTTTCTTTGTGTTGTAGCATTGCTATTTTCGTTTTTCTTTGTGTTGTTGAATTGCTATTTTCGTTTTTCTTTGTGTTATTACATTGCTATTTTCGTTTTTCTTTGTGTTGTTGCATTGCTATTTTCGTTTTTCTTTGTGTTATTGCATTGCTATTTTCGTTTTTCTTTGTGTTGTAGCATTGCTATTTTCGTTTTTCTTTGTGTTGTTGAATTGCTATTTTCGTTTTTCTTTGTGTTATTGCATTGCTATTTTCGTTTTTCTTTGTGTTATTACATTGCTATTTTCGTTTTTCTTTGTGTTGTTGCATTGCTATTTTCGTTTTTCTTTGTGTTGTTGCATTGCTATTTTCGTTTTTCTTTGTGTTGTTGCATTGCTATTTTCGTTTTTCTTTGTGTTGTTGCATTGCTATTTTCGTTTTTCTTTGTGTTATTACATTGCTATTTTCGTTTTTCTTTGTGTTGTTGCATTGCTATTTTCGTTTTTCTTTGTGTTGTTGCATTGCTATTTTCGTTTTTCTTTGTGTTGTTGCATTGCTATTTTCGTTTTTCTTTGTGTTATTACATTGCTATTTTCGTTTTTCTTTGTGTTGTTGCATTGCTATTTTCGTTTTTCTTTGTGTTGTTGCATTGCTATTTTCGTTTTTCTTTGTGTTGTTGCATTGCTATTTTCGTTTTTCTTTGTGTTATTACATTGCTATTTTCGTTTTTCTTTGTGTTATTACATTGCTATTTTCATTTTTCTTTGTGTTATTACATTGCTATTTTCGTTTTTCTTTGTGTTGTTGCATTGCTATTTTCGTTTTTCTTTGTGTTGTTGCATTGCTATTTTCGTTTTTCTTTGTGTTGTTGCATTGCTATTTTCGTTTTTCTTTGTGTTGTTGCATTGCTATTTTCGTTTTTCTTTGTGTTGTTGCATTGCTATTTTCGTTTTTCTTTGTGTTGTTGCATTGCTATTTTCGTTTTTCTTTGTGTTATTACATTGCTATTTTCATTTTCTTTGTGTTATTACATTGCTATTTTAATTTTTCTTTGTGTTGTTGCATTGCTATTTTCGTTTTTCTTTGTGTTGTTGCATTGCTATTTTCCTTTTTCTTTGTGTTGTTGCATTGCTATTTTCGTTTTTCTTTGTGTGGTTGCATTGCTATTTTCGTTTTTCTTTGTGTTATTACATTGCTATTTTCGTTTTTCTTTGTGTTGTTGCATTGCTATTTTCGTTTTTCTTTGTGTTGTTGCATTGCTATTTTCTTTTTACTTTGTGTTGTTGCATTGCTATTTTCGTTTTTCTTTGTGTTATTACATTGCTATTTTCGTTTTTCTTTGTGTTGTTGCATTGCTATTTTCGTTTTTCTTTGTGTTGTTGCATTGCTATTTTCGTTTTTCTTTGTGTTGTTGCATTGCTATTTTCGTTTTTCTTTGTGTTATTACATTGCTATTTTCGTTTTTCTTTGTGTTATTACATTGCTATTTTCATTTTTCTTTGTGTTATTACATTGCTATTTTCGTTTTTCTTTGTGTTGTTGCATTGCTATTTTCGTTTTTCTTTGTGTTGTTGCATTGCTATTTTCGTTTTTCTTTGTGTTATTACATTGCTATTTTCGTTTTTCTTTGTGTTATTACATTGCTATTTTCGTTTTTCTTTGTGTTATTACATTGCTATTTTCGTTTTTCTTTGTGTTATTACATTTCTATTTTCGTTTTTCTTTGTGTTATTACATTGCTATTTTCGTTTTTCTTTGTGTTATTACATTGCTATTTTCGTTTTTCTTTGTGTTATTACATTGCTATTTTCGTTTTTCTTTGTGTTATTACATTGCTATTTTCGTTTTTCTTTGTGTTGTTGCATTGCTATTTTCGTTTTTCTTTGTGTTGTTGCATTGCTATTTTCGTTTGTCTTTGTGTTGTTGCATTGCTATTTTCGTTTTTCTTTGTGTTATTACATTGCTATTTTCGTTTTTCTTTGTGTTATTACATTGCTATTTTCGTTTTTCTTTGTGTTGTTGCATTGCTATTTTCGTTTTTCTTTGTGTTGTTGCATTGCTATTTTCGTTTTTCTTTGTGTTGTTGCATTGCTATTTTCGTTTTTCTTTGTGTTGTTGCATTGCTATTTTCGTTTTTCTTTGTGTTGATGCATTGCTATTTTCGTTTTTCTTTGTGTTATTACATTGCTATTTTCGTTTTTCTTTGTGTTGTTGCATTGCTATTTTCATTTTTCTTTGTGTTGTTGCATTGCTATTTTCGTTTTTCTTTGTGTTGTTGCATTGCTATTTTCGTTTTTCTTTGTGTTGTTGCATTGCTATTTTCGTTTTTCTTTGTGTTGTTGCATTGCTATTTTCGTTTTTCTTTGTGTTGTTGCATTGCTATTTTCGTTTTTCTTTGTGTTGTTGCATTGCTATTTTCGTTTTTCTTTGTGTTGTTGCATTGCTATTTTCGTTTTTCTTTGTGTTGTTGCATTGCTATTTTCGTTTTTCTTTGTGTTGTTTCATTGTATTTTCGTTTTTCTTTGTGTTATTGCATTGCTATTTTCGTTTTTCTTTGTGTTGTTACATTGCTATTTTCGTTTTTCTTTGTGTTATTACATTGCTATTTTCGTTTTTCTTTGTGTTATTACATTGCTATTTTCATTTTTCTTTGTGTTATTACATTGCTATTTTCGTTTTTCTTTGTGTTATTACATTGCTATTTTCGTTTTTCTTTGTGTTGTTGCATTGCTATTTTCGTTTTTCTTTGTGTTGTTGCATTGCTATTTTCGTTTTTCTTTGTGTTATTACATTGCTATTTTCGTTTTTCTTTGTGTTATTAAATTGCTATTATCATTTTTCTTTGTGTTATTACATTGCTATTTTCGTTTTTCTTTGTGTTGTTGCATTGCTATTTTCGTTTTTCTTTGTGTTGTTGCATTGCTATTTTCGTTTTTCTTTGTGTTATTACATTGCTATTTTCGTTTTTCTTTGTGTTATTACATTGCTATTTTCGTTTTTCTTTGTGTTATTACATTGCTATTTTCGTTTTTCTTTGTGTTATTACATTGCTATTTTCGTTTTTCTTTGTGTTATTACATTGCTATTTTCGTTTTTCTTTGTGTTATTACATTGCTATTTTCGTTTTTCTTTGTGTTATTACATTGCTATTTTCGTTTTTCTTTGTGTTATTACATTGCTATTTTCGTTTTTCTTTGTGTTGTTGCATTGCTATTTTCGTTTTTCTTTGTGTTGTTGCATTGCTATTTTCGTTTGTCTTTGTGTTGTTGCATTGCTATTTTCGTTTTTCTTTGTGTTATTACATTGCTATTTTCGTTTTTCTTTGTGTTATTACATTGCTATTTTCGTTTTTCTTTGTGTTGTTGCATTGCTATTTTCGTTTTTCTTTGTGTTGTTGCATTGCTATTTTCGTTTTTCTTTGTGTTGTTGCATTGCTATTTTCGTTTTTCTTTGTGTTGTTGCATTGCTATTTTCGTTTTTCTTTGTGTTGATGCATTGCTATTTTCGTTTTTCTTTGTGTTGTTGCATTGCTATTTTCGTTTTTCTTTGTGTTGTTGCATTGCTATTTTCGTTTTTCTTTGTGTTGTTGCATTGCTATTTTCGTTTTTCTTTGTGTTGTTGCATTGCTATTTTCGTTTTTCTTTGTGTTGTTGCATTGCTATTTTCGTTTTTCTTTGTGTTGTTGCATTGCTATTTTCGTTTTTCTTTGTGTTGTTTCATTGTATTTTCGTTTTTCTTTGTGTTATTGCATTGCTATTTTCGTTTTTCTTTGTGTTGTTACATTGCTTTTTTCGTTTTTCTTTGTGTTATTACATTGCTATTTTCGTTTTTCTTTGTGTTATTACATTGCTATTTTCATTTTTCTTTGTGTTATTACATTGCTATTTTCGTTTTTCTTTGTGTTATTACATTGCTATTTTCGTTTTTCTTTGTGTTGTTGCATTGCTATTTTCGTTTTTCTTTGTGTTATTGCATTGCTATTTTCGTTTTTCTTTGTGTTGTAGCATTGCTATTTTCGTTTTTCTTTGTGTTGTTGAATTGCTATTTTCGTTTTTCTTTGTGTTATTGCATTGCTATTTTCGTTTTTTTTTGTGTTATTACATTGCTATTTTCGTTTTTCTTTGTGTTGTTGCATTGCTATTTTCGTTTTTCTTTGTGTTGTTGCATTGCTATTTTCGTTTTTCTTTGTGTTGTTGCATTGCTATTTTCGTTTTTCTTTGTGTTGTTGCATTGCTATTTTCGTTTTTCTTTGTGTTATTACATTGCTATTTTCGTTTTTCTTTGTGTTGTTGCATTGCTATTTTCGTTTTTCTTTGTGTTGTTGCATTGCTATTTTCGTTTTTCTTTGTGTTGTTGCATTGCTATTTTCGTTTTTCTTTGTGTTATTATATTGCTATTTTCGTTTTTCTTTGTGTTGTTGCATTGCTATTTTCGTTTTTCTTTGTGTTGTTGCATTGCTATTTTCGTTTTTCTTTGTGTTGTTGCATTGCTATTTTCGTTTTTCTTTGTGTTATTACATTGCTATTTTCGTTTTTCTTTGTGTTATTACATTGCTATTTTCATTTTTCTTTGTGTTATTACATTGCTATTTTCGTTTTTCTTTGTGTTGTTGCATTGCTATTTTCGTTTTTCTTTGGGTTGTTGCATTGCTATTTTCGTTTTTCTTTGTGTTGTTGCATTGCTATTTTCGTTTTTCTTTGTGTTGTTGCATTGCTATTTTCGTTTTTCTTTGTGTTGTTGCATTGCTATTTTCGTTTTTCTTTGTGTTGTTGCATTGCTATTTTCGTTTTTCTTTGTGTTATTACATTGCTATTTTCATTTTCTTTGTGTTATTACATTGCTATTTTCGTTTTTCTTTGTGTTGTTGCATTGCTATTTTCGTTTTTCTTTGTGTTGTTGCATTGCTATTTTCCTTTTTCTTTGTGTTGTTGCATTGCTATTTTCGTTTTTCTTTGTGTGGTTGCATTGCTATTTTCGTTTTTCTTTGTGTTATTACATTGCTATTTTCGTTTTTCTTTGTGTTGTTGCATTGCTATTTTCGTTTTTCTTTGTGTTGTTGCATTGCTATTTTCGTTTTTCTTTGTGTTGTTGCATTGCTATTTTCGTTTTTCTTTGTGTTATTACATTGCTATTTTCGTTTTTCTTTGTGTTGTTGCATTGCTATTTTCGTTTTTCTTTGTGTTGTTGCATTGCTATTTTCGTTTTTCTTTGTGTTGTTGCATTGCTATTTTCGTTTTTCTTTGTGTTATTACATTGCTATTTTCGTTTTTCTTTGTGTTATTACATTGCTATTTTCGTTTTTCTTTGTGTTATTACATTGCTATTTTCATTTTTCTTTGTGTTATTACATTGCTATTTTCGTTTTTCTTTGTGTTGTTGCATTGCTATTTTCGTTTTTCTTTGTGTTATTACATTGCTATTTTCATTTTTCTTTGTGTTATTACATTGCTATTTTCGTTTTTCTTTGTGTTATTACATTGCTATTTTCGTTTTTCTTTGTGTTATTACATTGCTATTTTCGTTTTTCTTTGTGTTATTGCATTGCTATTTTCGTTTTTCTTTGTGTTGTAGCATTGCTATTTTCGTTTTTCTTTGTGTTGTTGAATTGCTATTTTCGTTTTTCTTTGTGTTATTACATTGCTATTTTCGTTTTTCTTTGTGTTGTTGCATTGCTATTTTCGTTTTTCTTTGTGTTATTGCATTGCTATTTTCGTTTTTCTTTGTGTTGTAGCATTGCTATTTTCGTTTTTCTTTGTGTTGTTGAATTGCTATTTTCGTTTTTCTTTGTGTTATTGCATTGCTATTTTCGTTTTTCTTTGTGTTATTACATTGCTATTTTCGTTTTTCTTTGTGTTGTTGCATTGCTATTTTCGTTTTTCTTTGTGTTGTTGCATTGCTATTTTCGTTTTTCTTTGTGTTGTTGCATTGCTATTTTCGTTTTTCTTTGTGTTGTTGCATTGCTATTTTCGTTTTTCTTTGTGTTATTACATTGCTATTTTCGTTTTTCTTTGTGTTGTTGCATTGCTATTTTCGTTTTTCTTTGTGTTGTTGCATTGCTATTTTCGTTTTTCTTTGTGTTGTTGCATTGCTATTTTCGTTTTTCTTTGTGTTATTACATTGCTATTTTCGTTTTTCTTTGTGTTGTTGCATTGCTATTTTCGTTTTTCTTTGTGTTGTTGCATTGCTATTTTCGTTTTTCTTTGTGTTGTTGCATTGCTATTTTCGTTTTTCTTTGTGTTATTACATTGCTATTTTCGTTTTTCTTTGTGTTATTACATTGCTATTTTCATTTTTCTTTGTGTTATTACATTGCTATTTTCGTTTTTCTTTGTGTTGTTGCATTGCTATTTTCGTTTTTCTTTGTGTTGTTGCATTGCTATTTTCGTTTTTCTTTGTGTTGTTGCATTGCTATTTTCGTTTTTCTTTGTGTTGTTGCATTGCTATTTTCGTTTTTCTTTGTGTTGTTGCATTGCTATTTTCGTTTTTCTTTGTGTTGTTGCATTGCTTTTTTCGTTTTTCTTTGTGTTATTACATTGCTATTTTCATTTTCTTTGTGTTGTTGCATTGCTATTTTCGTTTTTCTTTGTGTTGTTGCATTGCTATTTTCGTTTTTCTTTGTGTTGTTGCATTGCTATTTTCGTTTTTCTTTGTGTTATTACATTGCTATTTTCGTTTTTCTTTGTGTTATTACATTGCTATTTTCGTTTTTCTTTGTGTTATTACATTGCTATTTTCATTTTTCTTTGTGTTATTACATTGCTATTTTCGTTTTTCTTTGTGTTGTTGCATTGCTATTTTCGTTTTTCTTTGTGTTATTACATTGCTATTTTCATTTTTCTTTGTGTTATTACATTGCTATTTTCGTTTTTCTTTGTGTTATTACATTGCTATTTTCGTTTTTCTTTGTGTTATTACATTGCTATTTTCGTTTTTCTTTGTGTTATTGCATTGCTATTTTCGTTTTTCTTTGTGTTGTAGCATTGCTATTTTCGTTTTTCTTTGTGTTGTTGAATTGCTATTTTCGTTTTTCTTTGTGTTATTACATTGCTATTTTCGTTTTTCTTTGTGTTGTTGCATTGCTATTTTCGTTTTTCTTTGTGTTATTGCATTGCTATTTTCGTTTTTCTTTGTGTTGTAGCATTGCTATTTTCGTTTTTCTTTGTGTTGTTGAATTGCTATTTTCGTTTTTCTTTGTGTTATTGCATTGCTATTTTCGTTTTTCTTTGTGTTATTACATTGCTATTTTCGTTTTTCTTTGTGTTGTTGCATTGCTATTTTCGTTTTTCTTTGTGTTGTTGCATTGCTATTTTCGTTTTTCTTTGTGTTGTTGCATTGCTATTTTCGTTTTTCTTTGTGTTGTTGCATTGCTATTTTCGTTTTTCTTTGTGTTATTACATTGCTATTTTCGTTTTTCTTTGTGTTGTTGCATTGCTATTTTCGTTTTTCTTTGTGTTGTTGCATTGCTATTTTCGTTTTTCTTTGTGTTGTTGCATTGCTATTTTCGTTTTTCTTTGTGTTATTACATTGCTATTTTCGTTTTTCTTTGTGTTGTTGCATTGCTATTTTCGTTTTTCTTTGTGTTGTTGCATTGCTATTTTCGTTTTTCTTTGTGTTGTTGCATTGCTATTTTCGTTTTTCTTTGTGTTATTACATTGCTATTTTCGTTTTTCTTTGTGTTATTACATTGCTATTTTCATTTTTCTTTGTGTTATTACATTGCTATTTTCGTTTTTCTTTGTGTTGTTGCATTGCTATTTTCGTTTTTCTTTGTGTTGTTGCATTGCTATTTTCGTTTTTCTTTGTGTTGTTGCATTGCTATTTTCGTTTTTCTTTGTGTTGTTGCATTGCTTTTTTCGTTTTTCTTTGTGTTGTTGCATTGCTATTTTCGTTTTTCTTTGTGTTGTTGCATTGCTATTTTCGTTTTTCTTTGTGTTATTACATTGCTATTTTCATTTTCTTTGTGTTGTTACATTGCTATTTTCGTTTTTCTTTGTGTTGTTGCATTGCTATTTTCGTTTTTCTTTGTGTTGTTACATTGCTATTTTCGTTTTTCTTTGTGTTGTTGCATTGCTATTTTCGTTTTTCTTTGTGTTGTTGCATTGCTATTTTCGTTTTTCTTTGTGTTGTTGCATTGCTATTTTCGTTTTTCTTTGTGTTATTACATTGCTATTTTCGTTTTTCTTTGTGTTGTTGCATTGCTATTTTCGTTTTTCTTTGTGTTGTTGCATTGCTATTTTCGTTTTTCTTTGTGTTGTTGCATTGCTATTTTCGTTTTTCTTTGTGTTATTACATTGCTATTTTCGTTTTTCTTTGTGTTATTACATTGCTATTTTCATTTTTCTTTGTGTTATTACATTGCTATTTTCGTTTTTCTTTGTGTTGTTGCATTGCTATTTTCGTTTTTCTTTGTGTTGTTGCATTGCTATTTTCGTTTTTCTTTGTGTTATTACATTGCTATTTTCGTTTTTCTTTGTGTTATTACATTGCTATTTTCGTTTTTCTTTGTGTTATTACATTGCTATTTTCATTTTTCTTTGTGTTATTACATTGCTATTTTCGTTTTTCTTTGTGTTGTTGCATTGCTATTTTCGTTTTTCTTTGTGTTATTACATTGCTATTTTCATTTTTCTTTGTGTTATTACATTGCTATTTTCGTTTTTCTTTGTGTTATTACATTGCTATTTTCGTTTTTCTTTGTGTTATTACATTGCTATTTTCGTTTTTCTTTGTGTTATTGCATTGCTATTTTCGTTTTTCTTTGTGTTGTAGCATTGCTATTTTCGTTTTTCTTTGTGTTGTTGAATTGCTATTTTCGTTTTTCTTTGTGTTATTACATTGCTATTTTCGTTTTTCTTTGTGTTGTTGCATTGCTATTTTCGTTTTTCTTTGTGTTATTGCATTGCTATTTTCGTTTTTCTTTGTGTTGTAGCATTGCTATTGTCGTTTTTCTTTGTGTTGTTGAATTGCTATTTTCGTTTTTCTTTGTGTTATTGCATTGCTATTTTCGTTTTTCTTTGTGTTATTACATTGCTATTTTCGTTTTTCTTTGTGTTGTTGCATTGCTATTTTCGTTTTTCTTTGTGTTGTTGCATTGCTATTTTCGTTTTTCTTTGTGTTGTTGCATTGCTATTTTCGTTTTTCTTTGTGTTGTTGCATTGCTATTTTCGTTTTTCTTTGTGTTATTACATTGCTATTTTCGTTTTTCTTTGTGTTGTTGCATTGCTATTTTCGTTTTTCTTTGTGTTGTTGCATTGCTATTTTCGTTTTTCTTTGTGTTGTTGCATTGCTATTTTCGTTTTTCTTTGTGTTATTACATTGCTATTTTCGTTTTTCTTTGTGTTGTTGCATTGCTATTTTCGTTTTTTTTAGTGTTGTTGCATTGCTATTTTCGTTTTTCTTTGTGTTGTTGCATTGCTATTTTCGTTTTTCTTTGTGTTATTACATTGCTATTTTCGTTTTTCTTTGTGTTATTACATTGCTATTTTCATTTTTCTTTGTGTTATTACATTGCTATTTTCGTTTTTCTTTGTGTTGTTGCATTGCTATTTTCGTTTTTCTTTGTGTTGTTGCATTGCTATTTTCGTTTTTCTTTGTGTTGTTGCATTGCTATTTTCGTTTTTCTTTGTGTTGTTGCATTGCTATTTTCGTTTTTCTTTGTGTTGTTGCATTGCTATTTTCGTTTTTCTTTGTGTTGTTGCATTGCTATTTTCGTTTTTCTTTGTGTTATTACATTGCTATTTTCATTTTCTTTGTGTTATTACATTGCTATTTTCATTTTTCTTTGTGTTGTTGCATTGCTATTTTCGTTTTTCTTTGTGTTGTTGCATTGCTATTTTCGTTTTTCTTTGTGTTGTTGCATTGCTATTTTCGTTTTTCTTTGTGTGGTTGCATTGCTATTTTCGTTTTTCTTTGTGTTATTACATTGCTATTTTCGTTTTTCTTTGTGTTGTTGCATTGCTATTTTCGTTTTTCTTTGTGTTGTTGCATTGCTATTTTCGTTTTTCTTTGTGTTGTTGCATTGCTATTTTCGTTTTTCTTTGTGTTATTACATTGCTATTTTCGTTTTTCTTTGTGTTGTTGCATTGCTATTTTCGTTTTTCTTTGTGTTGTTGCATTGCTATTTTCGTTTTTCCTTGTGTTGTTGCATTGCTATTTTCGTTTTTCTTTGTGTTATTACATTGCTATTTTCGTTTTTCTTTGTGTTATTACATTGCTATTTTCATTTTTCTTTGTGTTATTACATTGCTATTTTCGTTTTTCTTTGTGTTGTTGCATTGCTATTTTCGTTTTTCTTTGTGTTGTTGCATTGCTATTTTCGTTTTTCTTTGTGTTATTACATTGCTATTTTCGTTTTTCTTTGTGTTATTACATTGCTATTTTCGTTTTTCTTTGTGTTATTACATTGCTATTTTCGTTTTTCTTTGTGTTATTAAATTGCTATTTTCGTTTTTCTTTGTGTTATTACATTGCTATTTTCGTTTTTCTTTGTGTTATTACATTGCTATTTTCGTTTTTCTTTGTGTTATTACATTGCTATTTTCGTTTTTCTTTGTGTTATTACATTGCTATTTTCGTTTTTCTTTGTGTTATTACATTGCTATTTTCGTTTTTCTTTGTGTTGTTGCATTGCTATTTTCGTTTTTCTTTGTGTTGTTGCATTGCTATTTTCGTTTGTCTTTGTGTTGTTGCATTGCTATTTTCGTTTTTCTTTGTGTTATTACATTGCTATTTTCGTTTTTCTTTGTGTTATTACATTGCTATTTTCGTTTTTCTTTGTGTTGTTGCATTGCTATTTTCGTTTTTCTTTGTGTTGTTGCATTGCTATTTTCGTTTTTCTTTGTGTTGTTGCATTGCTATTTTCGTTTTTCTTTGTGTTGTTGCATTGCTATTTTCGTTTTTCTTTGTGTTGATGCATTGCTATTTTCGTTTTTCTTTGTGTTATTACATTGCTATTTTCGTTTTTCTTTGTGTTGTTGCATTGCTATTTTCATTTTTCTTTGTGTTGTTGCATTGCTATTTTCGTTTTTCTTTGTGTTGTTGCATTGCTATTTTCGTTTTTCTTTGTGTTGTTGCATTGCTATTTTCGTTTTTCTTTGTGTTGTTGCATTGCTATTTTCGTTTTTCTTTGTGTTGTTGCATTGCTATTTTCGTTTTTCTTTGTGTTGTTGCATTGCTATTTTCGTTTTTCTTTGTGTTGTTGCATTGCTATTTTCGTTTTTCTTTGTGTTGTTGCATTGCTATTTTCGTTTTTCTTTGTGTTGTTGCATTGCTATTTTCGTTTTTCTTTGTGTTATTACATTGCTATTTTCGTTTTTCTTTGTGTTGTTGCATTGCTATTTTCATTTTTCTTTGTGTTGTTGCATTGCTATTTTCGTTTTTCTTTGTGTTGTTGCATTGCTATTTTCGTTTTTCTTTGTGTTGTTGCATTGCTATTTTCGTTTTTCTTTGTGTTGTTGCATTGCTATTTTCGTTTTTCTTTGTGTTGTTGCATTGCTATTTTCGTTTTTCTTTGTGTTATTATATTGCTATTTTCGTTTTTCTTTGTGTTGTTGCATTGCTATTTTCGTTTTTCTTTGTGTTGTTGCATTGCTATTTTCGTTTTTCTTTGTGTTGTTGCATTGCTATTTTCGTTTTTATTTGTGTTATTACATTGCTATTTTCGTTTTTCTTTGTGTTATTACATTGCTATTTTCATTTTTCTTTGTGTTATTACATTGCTATTTTCGTTTTTCTTTGTGTTGTTGCATTGCTATTTTCGTTTTTCTTTGGGTTGTTGCATTGCTATTTTCGTTTTTCTTTGTGTTGTTGCATTGCTATTTTCGTTTTTCTTTGTGTTGTTGCATTGCTATTTTCGTTTTTCTTTGTGTTGTTGCATTGCTATTTTCGTTTTTCTTTGTGTTGTTGCATTGCTATTTTCGTTTTTCTTTGTGTTATTACATTGCTATTTTCATTTTCTTTGTGTTATTACATTGCTATTTTCGTTTTTCTTTGTGTTGTTGCATTGCTATTTTCGTTTTTCTTTGTGTTGTTGCATTGCTATTTTCCTTTTTCTTTGTGTTATTACATTGCTATTTTCGTTTTTCTTTGTGTTATTACATTGCTATTTTCGTTTTTCTTTGTGTTATTACATTGCTATTTTCGTTTTTCTTTGTGTTATTACATTGCTATTTTCGTTTTTCTTTGTGTTATTACATTGCTATTTTCGTTTTTCTTTGTGTTGTTGCATTGCTATTTTCGTTTTTCTTTGTGTTGTTGCATTGCTATTTTCGTTTGTCTTTGTGTTGTTGCATTGCTATTTTCGTTTTTCTTTGTGTTATTACATTGCTATTTTCGTTTTTCTTTGTGTTATTACATTGCTATTTTCGTTTTTCTTTGTGTTGTTGCATTGCTATTTTCGTTTTTCTTTGTGTTGTTGCATTGCTATTTTCGTTTTTCTTTGTGTTGTTGCATTGCTATTTTCGTTTTTCTTTGTGTTGTTGCATTGCTATTTTCGTTTTTCTTTGTGTTGATGCATTGCTATTTTCGTTTTTCTTTGTGTTATTACATTGCTATTTTCGTTTTTCTTTGTGTTGTTGCATTGCTATTTTCATTTTTCTTTGTGTTGTTGCATTGCTATTTTCGTTTTTCTTTGTGTTGTTGCATTGCTATTTTCGTTTTTCTTTGTGTTGTTGCATTGCTATTTTCGTTTTTCTTTGTGTTGTTGCATTGCTATTTTCGTTTTTCTTTGTGTTGTTGCATTGCTATTTTCGTTTTTCTTTGTGTTGTTGCATTGCTATTTTCGTTTTTCTTTGTGTTGTTGCATTGCTATTTTCGTTTTTCTTTGTGTTGTTGCATTGCTATTTTCGTTTTTCTTTGTGTTGTTGCATTGCTATTTTCGTTTTTCTTTGTGTTATTACATTGCTATTTTCGTTTTTCTTTGTGTTGTTGCATTGCTATTTTCATTTTTCTTTGTGTTGTTGCATTGCTATTTTCGTTTTTCTTTGTGTTGTTGCATTGCTATTTTCGTTTTTCTTTGTGTTGTTGCATTGCTATTTTCGTTTTTCTTTGTGTTGTTGCATTGCTATTTTCGTTTTTCTTTGTGTTGTTGCATTGCTATTTTCGTTTTTCTTTGTGTTATTATATTGCTATTTTCGTTTTTCTTTGTGTTGTTGCATTGCTATTTTCGTTTTTCTTTGTGTTGTTGCATTGCTATTTTCGTTTTTCTTTGTGTTGTTGCATTGCTATTTTCGTTTTTCTTTGTGTTATTACATTGCTATTTTCGTTTTTCTTTGTGTTATTACATTGCTATTTTCATTTTTCTTTGTGTTATTACATAGCTATTTTCGTTTTTCTTTGTGTTGTTGCATTGCTATTTTCGTTTTTCTTTGGGTTGTTGCATTGCTATTTTCGTTTTTCTTTGTGTTGTTGCATTGCTATTTTCGTTTTTCTTTGTGTTGTTGCATTGCTATTTTCGTTTTTCTTTGTGTTGTTGCATTGCTATTTTCGTTTTTCTTTGTGTTGTTGCATTGCTATTTTCGTTTTTCTTTGTGTTATTACATTGCTATTTTCATTTTCTTTGTGTTATTACATTGCTATTTTCGTTTTTCTTTGTGTTGTTGCATTGCTATTTTCGTTTTTCTTTGTGTTGTTGCATTGCTATTTTCCTTTTTCTTTGTGTTGTTGCATTGCTATTTTTGTGTTTCTTTGTGTGGTTGCATTGCTATTTTCGTTTTTCTTTGTGTTATTACATTGCTATTTTCGTTTTTCTTTGTGTTGTTGCATTGCTATTTTCGTTTTTCTTTGTGTTGTTGCATTGCTATTTTCGTTTTTCTTTGTGTTGTTGCATTGCTATTTTCGTTTTTCTTTGTGTTATTACATTGCTATTTTCGTTTTTCTTTGTGTTGTTGCATTGCTATTTTCGTTTTTCTTTGTGTTGTTGCATTGCTATTTTCGTTTTTCTTTGTGTTGTTGCATTGCTATTTTCGTTTTTCTTTGTGTTATTACATTGCTATTTTCGTTTTTCTTTGTGTTATTACATTGCTATTTTCGTTTTTCTTTGTGTTATTACATTGCTATTTTCATTTTTCTTTGTGTTATTACATTGCTATTTTCGTTTTTCTTTGTGTTGTTGCATTGCTATTTTCGTTTTTCTTTGTGTTATTACATTGCTATTTTCATTTTTCTTTGTGTTATTACATTGCTATTTTCGTTTTTCTTTGTGTTATTACATTGCTATTTTCGTTTTTCTTTGTGTTATTACATTGCTATTTTCGTTTTTCTTTGTGTTATTGCATTGCTATTTTCGTTTTTCTTTGTGTTGTAGCATTGCTATTTTCGTTTTTCTTTGTGTTGTTGAATTGCTATTTTCGTTTTTCTTTGTGTTATTACATTGCTATTTTCGTTTTTCTTTGTGTTGTTGCATTGCTATTTTCGTTTTTCTTTGTGTTATTGCATTGCTATTTTCGTTTTTCTTTGTGTTGTAGCATTGCTATTTTCGTTTTTCTTTGTGTTGTTGAATTGCTATTTTCGTTTTTCTTTGTGTTATTGCATTGCTGTTTTCGTTTTTCTTTGTGTTATTACATTGCTATTTTCGTTTTTCTTTGTGTTGTTGCATTGCTATTTTCGTTTTTCTTTGTGTTGTTGCATTGCTATTTTCGTTTTTCTTTGTGTTGTTGCATTGCTATTTTCGTTTTTCTTTGTGTTGTTGCATTGCTATTTTCGTTTTTCTTTGTGTTATTTCATTGCTATTTTCGTTTTTCTTTGTGTTGTTGCATTGCTATTTTCGTTTTTCTTTGTGTTGTTGTATTGCTATTTTCGTTTTTCTTTGTGTTGTTGCATTGCTATTTTCGTTTTTCTTTGTGTTATTACATTGCTATTTTCGTTTTTCTTTGTGTTGTTGCATTGCTATTTTCGTTTTTCTTTGTGTTGTTGCATTGCTATTTTCGTTTTTCTTTGTGTTGTTGCATTGCTATTTTCGTTTTTCTTTGTGTTATTACATTGCTATTTTCGTTTTTCTTTGTGTTATTACATTGCTATTTTCATTTTTCTTTGTGTTATTACATTGCTATTTTCGTTTTTCTTTGTGTTGTTGCATTGCTATTTTCGTTTTTCTTTGTGTTGTTGCATTGCTATTTTCGTTTTTCTTTGTGTTGTTGCATTGCTATTTTCGTTTTTCTTTGTGTTGTTGCATTGCTTTTTTCGTTTTTCTTTGTGTTGTTGCATTGCTATTTTCGTTTTTCTTTGTGTTGTTGCATTGCTATTTTCGTTTTTCTTTGTGTTATTACATTGCTATTTTCATTTTCTTTGTGTTGTTGCATTGCTATTTTCGTTTTTCTTTGTGTTGTTGCATTGCTATTTTCGTTTTTCTTTGTGTTATTACATTGCTATTTTCGTTTTTCTTTGTGTTGTTGCATTGCTATTTTCGTTTTTCTTTGTGTTGTTGCATTGCTATTTTCGTTTTTCTTTGTGTTGTTGCATTGCTATTTTCGTTTTTCTTTGTGTTATTACATTGCTATTTTCGTTTTTCTTTGTGTTGTTGCATTGCTATTTTCGTTTTTCTTTGTGTTGTTGCATTGCTATTTTCGTTTTTCTTTGTGTTGTTGCATTGCTATTTTCGTTTTTCTTTGTGTTATTACATTGCTATTTTCGTTTTTCTTTGTGTTATTACATTGCTATTTTCATTTTTCTTTGTGTTATTACATTGCTATTTTCGTTTTTCTTTGTGTTGTTGCATTGCTATTTTCGTTTTTCTTTGTGTTGTTGCATTGCTATTTTCGTTTTTCTTTGTGTTATTACATTGCTATTTTCGTTTTTCTTTGTGTTATTACATTGCTATTTTCGTTTTTCTTTGTGTTATTACATTGCTATTTTCATTTTTCTTTGTGTTATTACATTGCTATTTTCGTTTTTCTTTGTGTTGTTGCATTGCTATTTTCGTTTTTCTTTGTGTTATTACATTGCTATTTTCATTTTTCTTTGTGTTATTACATTGCTATTTTCGTTTTTCTTTGTGTTATTACATTGCTATTTTCGTTTTTCTTTGTGTTATTACATTGCTATTTTCGTTTTTCTTTGTGTTATTGCATTGCTATTTTCGTTTTTCTTTGTGTTGTAGCATTGCTATTTTCGTTTTTCTTTGTGTTGTTGAATTGCTATTTTCGTTTTTCTTTGTGTTATTACATTGCTATTTTCGTTTTTCTTTGTGTTGTTGCATTGCTATTTTCGTTTTTCTTTGTGTTATTGCATTGCTATTTTCGTTTTTCTTTGTGTTGTAGCATTGCTATTTTCGTTTTTCTTTGTGTTGTTGAATTGCTATTTTCGTTTTTCTTTGTGTTATTGCATTGCTATTTTCGTTTTTCTTTGTGTTATTACATTGCTATTTTCGTTTTTCTTTGTGTTGTTGCATTGCTATTTTCGTTTTTCTTTGTGTTGTTGCATTGCTATTTTCGTTTTTCTTTGTGTTGTTGCATTGCTATTTTCGTTTTTCTTTGTGTTGTTGCATTGCTATTTTCGTTTTTCTTTGTGTTATTACATTGCTATTTTCGTTTTTCTTTGTGTTGTTGCATTGCTATTTTCGTTTTTCTTTGTGTTGTTGCATTGCTATTTTCGTTTTTCTTTGTGTTGTTGCATTGCTATTTTCGTTTTTCTTTGTGTTATTACATTGCTATTTTCGTTTTTCTTTGTGTTGTTGCATTGCTATTTTCGTTTTTCTTAGTGTTGTTGCATTGCTATTTTCGTTTTTCTTTGTGTTGTTGCATTGCTATTTTCGTTTTTCTTTGTGTTATTACATTGCTATTTTCGTTTTTCTTTGTGTTATTACATTGCTATTTTCATTTTTCTTTGTGTTATTACATTGCTATTTTCGTTTTTCTTTGTGTTGTTGCATTGCTATTTTCGTTTTTCTTTGTGTTGTTGCATTGCTATTTTCGTTTTTCTTTGTGTTGTTGCATTGCTATTTTCGTTTTTCTTTGTGTTGTTGCATTGCTATTTTCGTTTTTCTTTGTGTTGTTGCATTGCTATTTTCGTTTTTCTTTGTGTTGTTGCATTGCTATTTTCGTTTTTCTTTGTGTTATTACATTGCTATTTTCATTTTCTTTGTGTTATTACATTGCTATTTTCATTTTTCTTTGTGTTGTTGCATTGCTATTTTCGTTTTTCTTTGTGTTGTTGCATTGCTATTTTCCTTTTTCTTTGTGTTGTTGCATTGCTATTTTCGTTTTTCTTTGTGTGGTTGCATTGCTATTTTCGTTTTTCTTTGTGTTATTACATTGCTATTTTCGTTTTTCTTTGTGTTGTTGCATTGCTATTTTCGTTTTTCTTTGTGTTGTTGCATTGCTATTTTCGTTTTTCTTTGTGTTGTTGCATTGCTATTTTCGTTTTTCTTTGTGTTATTACATTGCTATTTTCGTTTTTCTTTGTGTTGTTGCATTGCTATTTTCGTTTTTCTTTGTGTTGTTGCATTGCTATTTTCGTTTTTCTTTGTGTTGTTGCATTGCTATTTTCGTTTTTCTTTGTGTTATTACATTGCTATTTTCGTTTTTCTTTGTGTTATTACATTGCTATTTTCATTTTTCTTTGTGTTATTACATTGCTATTTTCGTTTTTCTTTGTGTTGTTGCATTGCTATTTTCGTTTTTCTTTGTGTTGTTGCATTGCTATTTTCGTTTTTCTTTGTGTTATTACATTGCTATTTTCGTTTTTCTTTGTGTTATTACATTGCTATTTTCGTTTTTCTTTGTGTTATTACATTGCTATTTTCGTTTTTCTTTGTGTTATTAAATTGCTATTTTCGTTTTTCTTTGTGTTATTACATTGCTATTTTCGTTTTTCTTTGTGTTATTACATTGCTATTTTCGTTTTTCTTTGTGTTATTACATTGCTATTTTCGTTTTTCTTTGTGTTATTACATTGCTATTTTCGTTTTTCTTTGTGTTATTACATTGCTATTTTCGTTTTTCTTTGTGTTGTTGCATTGCTATTTTCGTTTTTCTTTGTGTTGTTGCATTGCTATTTTCGTTTGTCTTTGTGTTGTTGCATTGCTATTTTCGTTTTTCTTTGTGTTATTACATTGCTATTTTCGTTTTTCTTTGTGTTATTACATTGCTATTTTCGTTTTTCTTTGTGTTGTTGCATTGCTATTTTCGTTTTTCTTTGTGTTGTTGCATTGCTATTTTCGTTTTTCTTTGTGTTGTTGCATTGCTATTTTCGTTTTTCTTTGTGTTGTTGCATTGCTATTTTCGTTTTTCTTTGTGTTGATGCATTGCTATTTTCGTTTTTCTTTGTGTTATTACATTGCTATTTTCGTTTTTCTTTGTGTTGTTGCATTGCTATTTTCATTTTTCTTTGTGTTGTTGCATTGCTATTTTCGTTTTTCTTTGTGTTGTTGCATTGCTATTTTCGTTTTTCTTTGTGTTGTTGCATTGCTATTTTCGTTTTTCTTTGTGTTGTTGCATTGCTATTTTCGTTTTTCTTTGTGTTGTTGCATTGCTATTTTCGTTTTTCTTTGTGTTGTTGCATTGCTATTTTCGTTTTTCTTTGTGTTGTTGCATTGCTATTTTCGTTTTTCTTTGTGTTATTACATTGCTATTTTCGTTTTTCTTTGTGTTATTACATTGCTATTTTCATTTTTCTTTGTGTTATTACATTGCTATTTTCGTTTTTCTTTGTGTTGTTGCATTGCTATTTTCGTTTTTCTTTGTGTTGTTGCATTGCTATTTTCGTTTTTCTTTGTGTTATTACATTGCTATTTTCGTTTTTCTTTGTGTTATTACATTGCTATTTTCGTTTTTCTTTGTGTTATTACATTGCTATTTTCGTTTTTCTTTGTGTTATTAAATTGCTATTTTCGTTTTTCTTTGTGTTATTACATTGCTATTTTCGTTTTTCTTTGTGTTATTACATTGCTATTTTCGTTTTTCTTTGTGTTATTACATTGCTATTTTCGTTTTTCTTTGTGTTATTACATTGCTATTTTCGTTTTTCTTTGTGTTATTACATTGCTATTTTCGTTTTTCTTTGTGTTGTTGCATTGCTATTTTCGTTTTTCTTTGTGTTGTTGCATTGCTATTTTCGTTTGTCTTTGTGTTGTTGCATTGCTATTTTCGTTTTTCTTTGTGTTATTACATTGCTATTTTCGTTTTTCTTTGTGTTATTACATTGCTATTTTCGTTTTTCTTTGTGTTGTTGCATTGCTATTTTCGTTTTTCTTTGTGTTGTTGCATTGCTATTTTCGTTTTTCTTTGTGTTGTTGCATTGCTATTTTCGTTTTTCTTTGTGTTGTTGCATTGCTATTTTCGTTTTTCTTTGTGTTGATGCATTGCTATTTTCGTTTTTCTTTGTGTTATTACATTGCTATTTTCGTTTTTCTTTGTGTTGTTGCATTGCTATTTTCATTTTTCTTTGTGTTGTTGCATTGCTATTTTCGTTTTTCTTTGTGTTGTTGCATTGCTATTTTCGTTTTTCTTTGTGTTGTTGCATTGCTATTTTCGTTTTTCTTTGTGTTGTTGCATTGCTATTTTCGTTTTTCTTTGTGTTGTTGCATTGCTATTTTCGTTTTTCTTTGTGTTGTTGCATTGCTATTTTCGTTTTTCTTTGTGTTGTTGCATTGCTATTTTCGTTTTTCTTTGTGTTGTTGCATTGCTATTTTCGTTTTTCTTTGTGTTGTTGCATTGCTATTTTCGTTTTTCTTTGTGTTATTACATTGCTATTTTCGTTTTTCTTTGTGTTGTTGCATTGCTATTTTCATTTTTCTTTGTGTTGTTGCATTGCTATTTTCGTTTTTCTTTGTGTTGTTGCATTGCTATTTTCGTTTTTCTTTGTGTTGTTGCATTGCTATTTTCGTTTTTCTTTGTGTTGTTGCATTGCTATTTTCGTTTTTCTTTGTGTTGTTGCATTGCTATTTTCGTTTTTCTTTGTGTTATTACATTGCTATTTTCGTTTTTCTTTGTGTTATTACATTGCTATTTTCATTTTTCTTTGTGTTATTACATTGCTATTTTCGTTTTTCTTTGTGTTGTTGCATTGCTATTTTCGTTTTTCTTTGTGTTGTTGCATTGCTATTTTCGTTTTTCTTTGTGTTATTACATTGCTATTTTCGTTTTTCTTTGTGTTATTACATTGCTATTTTCGTTTTTCTTTGTGTTATTACATTGCTATTTTCGTTTTTCTTTGTGTTATTAAATTGCTATTTTCGTTTTTCTTTGTGTTATTACATTGCTATTTTCGTTTTTCTTTGTGTTATTACATTGCTATTTTCGTTTTTCTTTGTGTTATTACATTGCTATTTTCGTTTTTCTTTGTGTTATTACATTGCTATTTTCGTTTTTCTTTGTGTTATTACATTGCTATTTTCGTTTTTCTTTGTGTTGTTGCATTGCTATTTTCGTTTTTCTTTGTGTTGTTGCATTGCTATTTTCGTTTGTCTTTGTGTTGTTGCATTGCTATTTTCGTTTTTCTTTGTGTTATTACATTGCTATTTTCGTTTTTCTTTGTGTTATTACATTGCTATTTTCGTTTTTCTTTGTGTTGTTGCATTGCTATTTTCGTTTTTCTTTGTGTTGTTGCATTGCTATTTTCGTTTTTCTTTGTGTTGTTGCATTGCTATTTTCGTTTTTCTTTGTGTTGTTGCATTGCTATTTTCGTTTTTCTTTGTGTTGATGCATTGCTATTTTCGTTTTTCTTTGTGTTATTACATTGCTATTTTCGTTTTTCTTTGTGTTGTTGCATTGCTATTTTCATTTTTCTTTGTGTTGTTGCATTGCTATTTTCGTTTTTCTTTGTGTTGTTGCATTGCTATTTTCGTTTTTCTTTGTGTTGTTGCATTGCTATTTTCGTTTTTCTTTGTGTTGTTGCATTGCTATTTTCGTTTTTCTTTGTGTTGTTGCATTGCTATTTTCGTTTTTCTTTGTGTTGTTGCATTGCTATTTTCGTTTTTCTTTGTGTTGTTGCATTGCTATTTTCGTTTTTCTTTGTGTTATTACATTGCTATTTTCGTTTTTCTTTGTGTTATTACATTGCTATTTTCATTTTTCTTTGTGTTATTACATTGCTATTTTCGTTTTTCTTTGTGTTGTTGCATTGCTATTTTCGTTTTTCTTTGTGTTGTTGCATTGCTATTTTCGTTTTTCTTTGTGTTATTACATTGCTATTTTCGTTTTTCTTTGTGTTATTACATTGCTATTTTCGTTTTTCTTTGTGTTATTACATTGCTATTTTCGTTTTTCTTTGTGTTATTAAATTGCTATTTTCGTTTTTCTTTGTGTTATTACATTGCTATTTTCGTTTTTCTTTGTGTTATTACATTGCTATTTTCGTTTTTCTTTGTGTTATTACATTGCTATTTTCGTTTTTCTTTGTGTTGTTGCATTGCTATTTTCGTTTTTCTTTGTGTTGATGCATTGCTATTTTCGTTTTTCTTTGTGTTATTACATTGCTATTTTCGTTTTTCTTTGTGTTGTTGCATTGCTATTTTCATTTTTCTTTGTGTTGTTGCATTGCTATTTTCGTTTTTCTTTGTGTTGTTGCATTGCTATTTTCGTTTTTCTTTGTGTTGTTGCATTGCTATTTTCGTTTTTCTTTGTGTTGTTGCATTGCTATTTTCGTTTTTCTTTGTGTTGTTGCATTGCTATTTTCGTTTTTCTTTGTGTTGTTGCATTGCTATTTTCGTTTTTCTTTGTGTTGTTGCATTGCTATTTTCGTTTTTCTTTGTGTTGTTGCATTGCTATTTTCGTTTTTCTTTGTGTTGTTGCATTGCTATTTTCGTTTTTCTTTGTGTTATTACATTGCTATTTTCGTTTTTCTTTGTGTTGTTGCATTGCTATTTTCATTTTTCTTTGTGTTGTTGCATTGCTATTTTCGTTTTTCTTTGTGTTGTTGCATTGCTATTTTCGTTTTTCTTTGTGTTGTTGCATTGCTATTTTCGTTTTTCTTTGTGTTGTTGCATTGCTATTTTCGTTTTTCTTTGTGTTGTTGCATTGCTATTTTCGTTTTTCTTTGTGTTATTACATTGCTATTTTCGTTTTTCTTTGTGTTATTACATTGCTATTTTCATTTTTCTTTGTGTTATTACATTGCTATTTTCGTTTTTCTTTGTGTTGTTGCATTGCTATTTTCGTTTTTCTTTGTGTTGTTGCATTGCTATTTTCGTTTTTCTTTGTGTTATTACATTGCTATTTTCGTTTTTCTTTGTGTTATTACATTGCTATTTTCGTTTTTCTTTGTGTTATTACATTGCTATTTTCGTTTTTCTTTGTGTTATTAAATTGCTATTTTCGTTTTTCTTTGTGTTATTACATTGCTATTTTCGTTTTTCTTTGTGTTATTACATTGCTATTTTCGTTTTTCTTTGTGTTATTACATTGCTATTTTCGTTTTTCTTTGTGTTATTACATTGCTATTTTCGTTTTTCTTTGTGTTATTACATTGCTATTTTCGTTTTTCTTTGTGTTGTTGCATTGCTATTTTCGTTTTTCTTTGTGTTGTTGCATTGCTATTTTCGTTTGTCTTTGTGTTGTTGCATTGCTATTTTCGTTTTTCTTTGTGTTATTACATTGCTATTTTCGTTTTTCTTTGTGTTATTACATTGCTATTTTCGTTTTTCTTTGTGTTGTTGCATTGCTATTTTCGTTTTTCTTTGTGTTGTTGCATTGCTATTTTCGTTTTTCTTTGTGTTGTTGCATTGCTATTTTCGTTTTTCTTTGTGTTGTTGCATTGCTATTTTCGTTTTTCTTTGTGTTGATGCATTGCTATTTTCGTTTTTCTTTGTGTTATTACATTGCTATTTTCGTTTTTCTTTGTGTTGTTGCATTGCTATTTTCATTTTTCTTTGTGTTGTTGCATTGCTATTTTCGTTTTTCTTTGTGTTGTTGCATTGCTATTTTCGTTTTTCTTTGTGTTGTTGCATTGCTATTTTCGTTTTTCTTTGTGTTGTTGCATTGCTATTTTCGTTTTTCTTTGTGTTGTTGCATTGCTATTTTCGTTTTTCTTTGTGTTGTTGCATTGCTATTTTCGTTTTTCTTTGTGTTGTTGCATTGCTATTTTCGTTTTTCTTTGTGTTATTACATTGCTATTTTCGTTTTTCTTTGTGTTATTACATTGCTATTTTCATTTTTCTTTGTGTTATTACATTGCTATTTTCGTTTTTCTTTGTGTTGTTGCATTGCTATTTTCGTTTTTCTTTGTGTTGTTGCATTGCTATTTTCGTTTTTCTTTGTGTTATTACATTGCTATTTTCGTTTTTCTTTGTGTTATTACATTGCTATTTTCGTTTTTCTTTGTGTTATTACATTGCTATTTTCGTTTTTCTTTGTGTTATTAAATTGCTATTTTCGTTTTTCTTTGTGTTATTACATTGCTATTTTCGTTTTTCTTTGTGTTATTACATTGCTATTTTCGTTTTTCTTTGTGTTATTACATTGCTATTTTCGTTTTTCTTTGTGTTATTACATTGCTATTTTCGTTTTTCTTTGTGTTATTACATTGCTATTTTCGTTTTTCTTTGTGTTGTTGCATTGCTATTTTCGTTTTTCTTTGTGTTGTTGCATTGCTATTTTCGTTTGTCTTTGTGTTGTTGCATTGCTATTTTCGTTTTTCTTTGTGTTATTACATTGCTATTTTCGTTTTTCTTTGTGTTATTACATTGCTATTTTCGTTTTTCTTTGTGTTGTTGCATTGCTATTTTCGTTTTTCTTTGTGTTGTTGCATTGCTATTTTCGTTTTTCTTTGTGTTGTTGCATTGCTATTTTCGTTTTTCTTTGTGTTGTTGCATTGCTATTTTCGTTTTTCTTTGTGTTGATGCATTGCTATTTTCGTTTTTCTTTGTGTTATTACATTGCTATTTTCGTTTTTCTTTGTGTTGTTGCATTGCTATTTTCATTTTTCTTTGTGTTGTTGCATTGCTATTTTCGTTTTTCTTTGTGTTGTTGCATTGCTATTTTCGTTTTTCTTTGTGTTGTTGCATTGCTATTTTCGTTTTTCTTTGTGTTGTTGCATTGCTATTTTCGTTTTTCTTTGTGTTGTTGCATTGCTATTTTCGTTTTTCTTTGTGTTGTTGCATTGCTATTTTCGTTTTTCTTTGTGTTGTTGCATTGCTATTTTCGTTTTTCTTTGTGTTGTTGCATTGCTATTTTCGTTTTTCTTTGTGTTGTTGCATTGCTATTTTCGTTTTTCTTTGTGTTATTACATTGCTATTTTCGTTTTTCTTTGTGTTGTTGCATTGCTATTTTCATTTTTCTTTGTGTTGTTGCATTGCTATTTTCGTTTTTCTTTGTGTTGTTGCATTGCTATTTTCGTTTTTCTTTGTGTTGTTGCATTGCTATTTTCGTTTTTCTTTGTGTTGTTGCATTGCTATTTTCGTTTTTCTTTGTGTTGTTGCATTGCTATTTTCGTTTTTCTTTGTGTTGTTGCATTGCTATTTTCGTTTTTCTTTGTGTTGTTGCATTGCTATTTTCGTTTTTCTTTGTGTTGTTGCATTGCTATTTTCGTTTTTCTTTGTGTTGTTGCATTGCTATTTTCGTTTTTCTTTTTTAGTAGATGTTTTCCAACAAAGTCGAATTTTTCAAAAATAAAAAAAAATATGAAAACAACGTTTTTGTAAGAATAAACCGATGTTATTTATTTTAAACAATATATACAGAACTTTTTTTTTAATTTATAACTATTGTGAAAAAAAAAACACTTAAAAAAACAGAATATATTTACTTTTTTAAAGCTTAAACAATATAAATAAAGTTAAAGTAGAATTATTTTTATAAATTGAAAGAGTACATTTTAACTTGGTTTCCCCCTTAACATTTTCTCATAAAATGACGACTCTGAAGTTTTCGGGTATGCTGAAAACGAATATCGCATTTAACTTTTCTTCAAATATGTCGTTTTCCGGATATTAAGGAATATATTTTTATGTTTAAAAGCGGTGACCCAAATTTATTGTTTTTCAACAGTTAATTTTCTATTTAAATAATTTCACGTTTTAATCGTGTTTTAATTTTTTATATATCTATTGATTTTTTTCTATCAGAATGAACAAAGATACTATAAACTTTATAGGAAAACAATTCGACGCGTTTCAATAATGAACGAACATTTTTACACGAGGAACAAAATAATGATTACACCGGGTTATAACGATGACCTAAATTCATTCTTCTTAAGCAGTTGATTTTCTCTTTAAATAATTTCACGTTTAAATCGTGTTTTTTATCTTCTAATTTTGATTCTTTTATATTTTCATATATTTTATTTCTTAATGAATTGGACACACAAAACAAAAGTTCGGTAAATTTACTAAAGAAATCGTAACAAACAAAACAAATTTCCTGTTTTCAAAGAAAAAGAAACGAATTCATCCCGTTTTTTTTCTTTTTTTTCGTATTGAACTCCTGGAATGAAAGGTTAGTTTTTTCATCTTTTTTACGCTTATAAAACTATTCAATCACTAACTTTTAAATTAATCTTAAAAATTTAAATAAATTTATTGATTCCACCATTCTTTATAACAGAGATAAATAAAAAATATCAATTCCAAATTAAAAAAGAAAATCATCTTAAATATATTATTCAATCTGGTATTTATATTTTAGTAAATATGCTTATTTGGTAAAATAAAATGAAATAATAATAATAATAATAATAATAATAATAATAATAATAATAATAATAATAATAATAATAATAATAATGCTTATTTTAGTAAAACTTATTTGACTTCTGAGCAAATAATAATGTTTACCATAATGACAATAATTTATTTCGAAGTTTATCAAATTGTTAAACAACTGAACATAAAAACTGATTTTTGTTCGATATTTAATTGTTTCAACATTTTATTTTTTTTATCTGTTTCTTGTCTGTCTAATTTTGTCGCTAGCGAATTCTGTTTGCTATTTGAATGTTGATCAGTTTCTTTTATAAAGTTTACATGAAATGAGCCCCCATTTATTGACCATCATCAATTAGGAGACACTTAATGTAGAAAAAATATTAAATTAGAAATTAAAATATACTTTTTTTTTGTTTTTTTTTAAAAAAAAACAATCCGCAAATATGTCAGTAGGACGGATGGAGGCCGGAGGGCAAAACGGCCGAAACGTTGTGACAATAACAACCAAGATAAGGAAGTCAGTCCGACAATCTCAATCAAAAAAAATATTTAAAGACTTTAGATTGGGCGATTACTTTCCTACATAAATTTAATGAACATTCAATTCTTCAACGATCAACGAGACATGTTGTTAATGTTTGCAGTTTCACATTTTTGTGGCGGTGGTACGAGGGGGAACATTTGGATTTTTCTTTATTACGCTTTTGTGGTGGGGGTTGGATCACATGTGCTGTTAACTATTCTGTACTTTTACCTAACAATTTAATAAACGAAAGATACCATAAAAATATAATTAGCCAAAACAAAACTTTGTCAAAAAAGTGTCACCATGACATATATTAGATGTATTTCTGCAAATGTTTGATTAAATTTTCGATTCATGAGCGATTATCGGAACTCCCAAAATGACCAATTCATGTCAGCTAATTCTTCATTTTCTAACGGAATCGTCAGCAGTAATTTTCATTGTAAATAAACACTTTAAAATAAGTTACAATATATCAAAAAACAAAAATTATCCAGGTTGGAAGAAATTATTTATATTGCATTTGGTAACATTTCTTTGTAATATATGTTTTTAGTCAATATCGATAATACACCAATGCACAACTTACCATTAAAATATCCATTTTTAAAGGTTTTCCCGTGTGTTATGAACGAATATCACATTCAAAATTGGGGGCGGCAAATAGTTTTCAAGATATCGACATCTTCATAATCCAATGTTATCTCTAGTAGTTTTCAATAGCGGCCGTTTTGCCCGGCGTAAGCATTTTTTTTGTGTTGTTTTTCGTTTTTATTTTTTTTTCGTTTTTTTTTTCGTACGTAATGCGTCGATATTAGCCTAGCAGGATCCGTTTAATAATTTCACAAACATTCTGTATTACTTTGTATAGGGATTGAGTTATACTCCATAACTTTGATTAAAATTTTTATAAATAAGTTTTAGCTTGCATTTAACTCACCAAGTGCCGCATCTCTCACAATGTCGTCTACCAATCTTTTACTCTGTTCTCCGTAAATTATCACTGATAGATAAAATAATTACATATACCATACGTTCCTTTTTAAGCACCAGTCTTTACTATTTTTATGCTCAACTTAAAAAAAGGCAAGTCCTATAAGCTCGAACGTTTCAAAATGGTTCTTATTCTCATTAGAGGGTTAGTTAGCCTTTGAATTTATAAATGGTTGCTCCAAATATTTTCTTCAAAATATGAAACTTTGTCAAACAGAAAGGCTGAAAATATTATTGGAGGATGTAAGAAGAAGAATTTTTATATTGAAAAGAAAAAGCTGTTCATAATTTTTTTTTAAAGAAAAGGTCACGACTAATCAAGGCCCGTAGGCCACTCGAGGATAAGGGTTATTGAATGTACAGTAGTCAATGGGATAATTTCTTAGTAATCGTTAGTAGTAGAAATGTGGTAAATTTAATTATTTATTGGGACGGTTCATCAAGAATTTGTTTATGTTGGACTTGAAGACAACAAAATTGTAGACGAACGGAAGAGAGTTCCACGGGCGTTCAGTTCTAAGAAAGATGATTTGTTTAGGGAATATGTTTCGGTTTAGGCACAGATAAAGAGTTGGTAAAATTATTGACAGTGGTTTCATCTAGACGGGTGTTTTTCATGAAAGGTTGGCGGGGGAATAAATTGGAGCTCAGACGAGCACTTGCCATGGAAATAATGATAAAGCAGAGACAGACTCGCAATATCTCTTCTGTGGGAAAGAGGTTGCAGGGAAAAGAAAAGGGATTCCCCTACTAAACTACAAAGTCTATTTTGAAGTCTGTCAAGGCATCATAAGATGCTTCTAGCAGCTCCTGCCCAGATATGAAAACAGTACTCCATCATTGGGTGTACTTGGCTCTCATATAGATAGAGAATTGCATCAGCAGTGAGATATCTACTGGGGTGGTAGAAGGATCCCACCATTTTTCCAGCGACCTTTGCAACAGATTTGATGTACATGTTCCATTTCAGATGAGAAGTAAATGTCAAGCCCAGAAGCATGTCAAAAGATGGGGTCTCCCCAAGACGAGAGCCATTCATTTCAGTTGGTGCCAGATGGGGATCAGAGCGTTAATGATATGAAGATAGAAGCTTTGTTTTAGATGCATTAAAAGTAATCAGCCACCTCTTTCCCTATTGGACTACTCAAGATAAGAGGAGAGAGAATCAGAGAGGACTTGGTCATTTATTGCCTTTGATGTGTTGCCACAGATGGTAGTGTTGTCAACATAAATCTACAAATGATGTAAGTATGTGTTTTGGGAGATAATTGATATTAGATCAAGAAGAGAGATGGTCCAAGAATAGACCATTGAGGAACTCCAGCATTAATACTGAGAGGTGCTAATTTCTGCCCATCAACCATTACTCTTATGAGCTTATCAGAGAGAAATGATTTAATAATTGAGAAGACATTTCCAGCTATACTGTAGCTTGAAATCTTGTGAAGTAGGCCTTTATGCAATACTCTACCAAAATACTTTGGAATAAAGATTCGCTAATCATAACGAGTAGCACATCTGATGTACATCCAGCAGAACGGAAATCATATTGAGTGTCACTAAGATGTTTTTATTTGCTGATGTGTTTGACTACTTATCTACTAAACACAGATTCCAGCAACTTACTCATGATGCACAGGAGACATAGGTCTCTACTGAGAGGAAGATAACCAATCACCTTAATTCCAGGGTGTTAAGAAGCAATTCTCCTTGAGACAACACTCAGACAGCTTTATAAGTCTGGGAGCTAGTTCTGGTTGAAGCCTTTTCAACACTATAATTAGAATGCCGTCAGGGCCAGTTGCTTTACTGGAATCAAGGTTCTTAATTAGCTTGGCAACATCATGCACAGATATTTGTATGTTGCATAGCATGTTTTCTGCTACAGGTTCATTGATTGTTTGGGATAGAGCACACACTTCTGTTCAGGACCCTGTTGTCTATTTGATGGGAACCTAGCTGCTGCTTAGCTACTTTGGATTTAAAGACTGAGCATACACATCTCTTGCCTTCTTTATTATCTTTTACAGTGGTTGCTGGCAGTCCTGAAAGCGGCTTTAGTTTAAATACATCTATAATGTTAGGGGCAATGGAAAAATGATTTCTGTGCGCTATGGTAGCAGCACATTCTGGAGAGAACCACGACTGGCTGTTAGGATTTTGCTGGAATTTCTTCGAGGGTATGCAGCAGTCTATACCTACAATTAAGCATTCCGTCAGATCTGATACAGTTTTAACAAATAGTGAACAGGATCCTGAACAGCTATCATCAATTTACCTGAGGTAATCTCGTCAGCATCAAACAAAGCCAAACACTTTGCCAAAAACTTTGCAGGTAATTCTACGCTATGCGACCAAGGCCGCCAAGCCCCAGGATTTCCTTCTGTATCTGAAAACATTCAATGCGACATAAAAATATCTGTGCATGATGTTGCCAAGCTAATCAAGAACCTTGATTCCAGTAAAGCAACTGGCCATGAAGGCATTCGTATTATAGTGTTGAAAAATCTTCAACCAGGACTAGCTCCCATACTTATAAAGCTGTTTAAGCATTATCTTAAGAAGAATTGCTTTCCAACACCTCGGAAAACCTCATCAGTATGACCTTTATTTGTGAATTCAAGTGGTCGGTCATTTCCTCTAAGTAGAGACCTATGTCTCCTGTGCATCATGAGTAAGTTGCTGGAATCTGTGTTTAGTAGATAAGTAGTCAACCACCTCAGCAAAAGTAAATATCTTAGTGACTTATAATATGGTTTCCGTTCTACTAGATGTACAGAAGATGTGCTAACGGTTATATCTCATAGGCTTAGCGAATCTCTCTTCAAAGGCTTCTTTTCTAGGGCAGCTGTTCTCGACATATCGAAGGCATTTGAGAGAGTATTGCATAATGGTCTGCGTCACAAGATTTCTAGTTACAGTATAGCTAGAAATATTTTCTCAATAAATCATTTCTCTCTGATAGGTTCGGAAGTTCTCTGTATTCATGCTACAGGGGTCCATCTATGGACCAACTCTCTTCCTAATCTACATTAATGATCTTCCAAGTCATATCCTTAGATCATTCATAGACATTCATGCTACCGGCACTACCATCTATGGCAACACATCAAAGACAATAAATGACAAAGTACTCTCTCTCTCTCTCTCCTCTGATCTTGTGCATGTGGTACAATGAGGAAAGAGATGGCTGATTACTTTTAATTCATCTAAAATCAAGCTTTTGTGTTTACATCATCAATGCTCTGATCCTCATCTGGCATCAATTGAAATGAATGGCTCTCATCTTGGGGAGGCCCACTGTTTTGACAAGCTCATAGGCTTGACTTTTACTCCTGATCTGTAATGGAGCACACACATCAGGTCGCTGGAAAAATTGTGGGATCCTTCTATCGATTCAGTAGATATCTCACTCCTAATGCAATTCTCTACGTGTATAAGAGCCAGATAGTCCAAAGATGGAGTACTGTTGCCACAACTTTGCAAAAGCTGCTAGAAATGACTTATCCTGCCTTGATGGAGTTCAAAATAGACTTTGTAGCCAAGAGGGGGATGCCATTTACTCTTCCCGGCAACCTTTTTCTCACTGAAGAGACAACATGAGCTTGTCTCTGTTTAATCTTTATTTTCATGGCAATTGCTCGTCTGAGCTCTAATCTATAGTCCCCCTCGCCAAACTTTTAGGAAAAACACATGTTTAACTGAAAACACTATGAATAATTTCCCCCACTTTTTATCTGTGCCTAAACCAAAACACAGATTCCATGAACAAAGTTTCTTTCTTAGAACTGTACACCTGTGAAATTCTCTTCCATTTACCTGCTTTCTGGCTGATTATAATATGTTCATTATCAAGCCCAACATAAACAAATTCTTGATGCTTCCCCTTAAGTAATCGAATTTACCAAATTTCCACTAACAATTACTACAACAGTGTCACATTGACCACTGTGTGCTTATTAACCCTTATACTCGAGTGGCATCTTGGCCTTGATAAATGGTGATTCCTTTGGAAAAAAACATAATTCAAACATAAAATTTTCACTGACCCCTAAAAATATAATTATTTAAAACTTTTCTTTAAACTTGAAAAATATATTAATTATTGTGGAGAAACAATTTTTTAAATATAGAAACTGTTACAAACTCTTAAAAACAAGGGTAGCAAATTTAAATTCAACATGTTTCAACACTTTGTAAGAACATATTCTGTGGAGATCATAAAATTCTATAAAGTCTCTCCCATGAACAACTTGTGCTCTAGTTCTAATTAAATAATTTTATACCTCTTAATTCTGCAATTTATAAACCACAAACAAAATGGATAGTGCCAGCTCAGAAATGTTAGGTAAGCTTATCTAATCGAAAATTCACGTAAGAATGAAGTACAACTGCACAATATATATTGTCTGATTATTATGTGAAAATGTATTAATATTGATACAACACATAAACATTTTAAGGATCAATCGATTTGGCAGGTGAGTTGTTATACACTCCTTACACATAATACAAATTATCCAAGACACTATTGGTCTGTTTTCTAAACAACTCTTACACCATTACAATTTTATGACGTCGTACCATCAGGCATGAACATCATAAACCACATGCAAAATGGATATTGGCAGCTGAAAATGAGAACCAAGCTTTGTCAACCTGCACATTAGCTAACTTTATCGTCAACGACGTCTGATATTTTATATTTAACAATATATCAATTTATAACTTCTTTTCAATTTGCATTATTTTTTTACTATTCTGTAAAACATAACTTTTAAAAATGCTTAAAATTTGTGATTCAAGTTTAAAAACAGGCAGTTTACATAAGTTCAATTTAATGGCCGGGTAAAATTTGCTATATATACAAACAGTAAAGAAGATAATTAACTGCAGATACTCAGGGTTCATTGAATTACATATCTTTTAATATGACATTTACTTATCCACTGCTTATTTTATTATTCAATATAATTTCAGCACTATATAAACGGCATGTAAAATTGATTGCAGCGGATAAAACATTAGGTGTAACAACCCTTAAAACATTCAACTGTAAAAGGAGAAACACTTAACAATCATTAACAAACTGGTTGTAAGGATAAATTCATTACTATCAGCAGTACTTGTTGCTTTGTCTACACAAAACATGGCCGACGATTAATGCACATTAAATATCGACAAGATACAGTAACAAAGATTTTGTGTTCGTTTGACTTGTTGATCTAGTGTTGCACTGCATCAATGTACCTCGTTATAATACATCATCATACTCCAGTTCGTTTCTATTCAAATTTGTAGACTTATATGAGTTTCTTTTGTTTATCTCCCCCTTTTAATTTTGACTTAACAAAACGAAAGAAAGAAGTTCATGAAAACATTTTTAATTCTCTCTCTGTTCCCTGTTTCCCTGACTATATAAACATGCAAAACTTAAATGTGATGTAAACAGACATATCACATCACAACTTACAGGGAATGCCTCTGCTGATATGGCCCATAATCCATAGTATCTCATAATGCTTCAGTTACAATGTGTTGTTTATACCTTTTGTTTATTAAATTTCTATGTGAAATTATAAAAATAAGAAAACTAAAACTGATACATCCCCCCTCTCTCTGCCACAACAAATTGTAATATTGTTTATCATGTAAAATGCATAAAATATAAACGACATGCAAAACTGATAAAGCAGATAAAGCATTAGGTGGACGAACCCTCAAAATCATCGACGGTAAAAGGGGCAACCCTTTAAAGTCGTTAAAAAGATGATTGTAAAGACAAATTCAACACACTCAGCAGTGCCTACACCTGATGCATCATTATTATCATCAAGAAGACAGAAACAAAGAGTTTTAACTCGTTTTACTGATTAATGTTGCTCTTCATCAATTCTCTGTTCAGGTACCTCGTTATAATACATCATCATATTCCAGTTGCTCTTCATCAATTCTCTGTTCAGGTACCTCGTTATAATACATCATTATATTCTAGTTACTCTCTGTTCCCTGTTTTCTAGACTATATAAACATGAAAAACTTAAATGTGATGTAAACAGACATATCACATCACAACTTACAGCTGCTGATATGGCGCATAATCCATAGTATCTCAGTTGTTGTGTGTTGTTTTTAAACGCCAATAAGAATACCTTTTCAGTATATTTCGTTTATTAAATTTTTACGTGAAATTATTGAATAGTTGACGACACTTGGCTTTTATACTCCGTCAACGAACGTAAGAAAACTAAAACAGGTACAGTTCCCCTCTCTCTGCCACAACAAATTGTAACCATATTGTTTATCATGTTTAATGCATAAAATATAAACGACGTGTAAAATTGATAAATAAAGCAGATAAAACATCAGGTGTAGCAACCCTCAAAACCGTCGACGGTAAAAGGTGAAACACTTTAAAGCCGTTAAAAAGATGATTGTAAAGACAAATTCAACACACTCAGCATTTTCGGTATACAAATATGTAATATAAGACGTTAATTAAAAAAATAAAATTGTTTTTGGTATACAAATATGTATTATCAGCCGTTAATTTAAAAAAACAGTCGAATAACAATGCATTCAAAAGCATTGGATGAAATAATTTGTTGAATGAAAAGATACCCAATTCACAGCTGTCAAGACGTTAATTTAAAAAAACTAATTTTTGTTGGTGTACAAGTATGTATTATCAGACGTTAATTTAAAAAAATAAATGTTTTTGGTATACAAATATGTATTATCAGATGTTAATTTAAAAAAATAAATTTTGTTGGTATAAAGTATGTATTATCAGACGTTAATTAAAAAAATGTTTTTGGTATACAAATATGTATTATCAGATGTTAATTTAAAAAAATAAAATTTGTTGGTATAAAGTATGTATTATCAGACGTTAATTAAAAAATGTTTTTGGTATACAAATATGTATTATCAGATGTTAATTTAAAAGAATAAATTTTGTTGGTATAAAGTATGTATTATCAGACGTTAATTAAAAAAATGTTTTTGGTATACAAATATGTATTATCAGATGTTAATTTAAAAAAATAAATTTTGTTGGTATAAAGTATGTATTATCAGACGTTAATTAAAAAAATGTTTTTGGTATACAAATATGTATCATCAGATGTTAATTTAAAAAAATAAATTTTGTTGGTATAAAGTATGTATTATCAGACGTTAATTAAAAATGTTTTTGGTATACAAATATGTATTATCAGATGTTAATTTAAAAAAATAAATTTTGTTGGTATAAAGTATGTATTATCAGACGTTAATTAAAAAAATGTTTTTGGTATCCAAATATGTATTATCAGATGTTAATTTAAAAAAATAAATTTTGTTGGTATAAAGTATGTATTATCAGACGTTAATTAAAAAAATGTTTTTGGTATACAAATATGTATTATCAGATGTTAATTTAAAAAAAAAATTTTGTTGGTATACAAGTATGTATTATCAGACGTTAAAAATATTGGAGGGAATAAACGGCGATATTTCCACACATGACTTGCAACGAAAGCTATTTTAAATAACCATATTAGTATCCGTTGCTAATTAACTAGATTATACATTGATTTTTATTATTAACTTTAAGTTAATGAGTATTTAAATTCACTTTTCCTGTATTATAAACTTATTACATTTCTATTGCTAGCAATATATTTTTATTATTATCAGTAGCAACTATGGTAGTTGTATGCTTTTTGTTCCTAAAACTCCTTAAAAAGTAAAGGAAATGTAATTTTAAAGCGAAATAAAAAGATTTAAAAGACACTAAAATTTCTACTGGTTATAGATACAACATTAATATTTATATGCAAAAGAAAGAAATAAGTTTAGTTCGTAGAACATAAATTGAATAGACACATTTTACAGGTCATATTTAAATTCATATTAAACTTTCAACATTAGTGCATTTTACTAATGTATACTATTAGAAGGTGAAAAATAATTAGGATAAAAATCGTAAAGAAATTAAAGAATATATGAATAATAATTTTGATTATTACTTTTAAAGGTGCTTGCTTACTTAGTGAACCTTGCTATTTCTAAATAGTATTTTCAAGTTAACTTGAAATTTTACGATAATATTTTAGTTGATTTGTGAACTGAAATTACAAAATAGTTTTTAAAAAATAGCCTCCTCTCCCCACGTTAAGAATGGCTTTTGAAATAATAACGTTATTATTTCAGCACGGTTCAATAAGTGAATAAGTACCAACTTAAAAGTATTCAAATTCACTTTCCTGTATTATAAAATTATAATATTTCTATTGTTAGCAATATGATTTTATTATTAGCCACTATGCTTATTGCTCCTAGAAATTATTACTATATTATTGTTTATTTTTTATTAATTGCATTATTAGTATATTATTGTTTTTTTAGTTTATTAATTGCATAATTACTTCATCTATTACAAAATACTATGAAGAGTATTTTACATTTAAAAAAATACAAATGTGAATTAAGTGTTTATTTCTCTGATTTTTAAATGTTTTATATAATTATGTTCCTTGTTTTGTTGGCTCGATTAAAATAAACAATTATATTACAATATTAAATTTCATTTATTTTTTATATGCAGATGTTCCTGCTTGATTGTTTTTAATGAAAATTAAGAGACCATCCTTCTCCTTAAACAGTATTCTATACACAATTCTTGCCTAACGTGGCAGACAACCAAAAACAACTGCACACAACATTATTAGACATATATGTGTGAAGCGTTATTTTATCTGGATTGCTTAGCAAATAGTGATAAGAACATTATATTTAACTTTGTAAAATGTTTTTATGAATCATAAGATATCGAATTTAAAATAAAAAAAAATCCGCTAATTTACAACAGAGAATATTTTAACTTTTACACAACGAAATATCTCTTATCAAATAAACTAAGTGATACAAATTGAAATTTCTTTAGGATAAATCTAACTTACATCAAGAACTCCAGATTAAAACTCAAACAGTCAGGATAAAAATCTCATTGTTTATAACTTGGTAGTGATAATCTTGCTACAGGAGTAATTTAATTTAAATATGAATATACATATTGGGGAAAAGCCACATTCTTGTGAAGTGTGTGGATATTTTTGCTTTAGAAAATCATATTTACTGAAGCATATGAAAACTCACACTGCGGAAAAGCCACATTCTTGTGAAGTGTGTGGATATTCTTGTTCTCTAAAATCAAAATTACTGATACATATGAGGACTCACACTGAGGAAAAGCCACATTCTTGTGAAATATGTGGATATTCTTTTAGTAAAAAATCAAATCTAGTGAGACATATAAGAACTCATTCTGGGGAAAAGCCACATTCTTGTGAAGTGTGTGGAAATTCTTTTACGGAAAAATACAAGTTGGTGAGTCATATGAGAACTCACACTGGGGAAACGCCACATACTTGTGAAGTGTGTGGATCTTCTTTTACTGAAAACTCAACATTAGTGAAACATATTAGAACTCACACTGGGGAAAAGCCATATTCTTGTGAAGTGTGCGGATATTCTTTTACTGAAAAATCAAAATTAGTGAAACATATTAGAACTCACACCGGGGAAAAGCCATATTCTTGTGAAGTATGTGGATATTCTTGTACTGAAAAATCAACATTAGTGATACATATGAGGACTCACACTGAGGAAAAGCCACATTCTTGTGAAATATGTGAATATTCTTTTAGTAAAAAATCAAATCTAGTGAGACATATAAGAACTCATACTGGGGAAAAGCCACATTCTTGTGAAGTGTGTGGAAATTCTTTTACGGAAAAATACAAGTTGGTGAGTCATATGAGAACTCACACTGGGGAAAAGCCATATACTTGTGAAGTGTGTGGATCTTCTTTTACTGAAAACTCAACATTAGTGAAACATATTAGAACTCACACTGGAGAAAGGCCATATTCTTGTGAAGTGTGCGGATATTCTTTTACTGAAAAATCAAAATTAGTGAAACATATTAGAACTCACACCGGGGAAAAGCCATATTCTTGTGAAGTATGTGGATATTCTTGTACTGAAAAATCAACATTAGTGATACATATGAGGACTCACACTGGGGAAAAGCCACATTCTTGTGAGGTATGTGGATATTCTTTTACTAAAAAATCAAAATTAGTGATACATATGAGAACTCACACTGGGGAAAGGCCATATTCTTGTGGAGTGTGCGGATATTCTTTTTCTCAACAATCAAATTTAGTTGGACATATGAAAACTCACACAAGGACCTAAAAAATAATTTTAAAACGACATGGTCTCTGAAAGAAACATACCGGTTATGATATGAGCAACTGGCTTAATAAAAAAGAATCTTCGGAAATACTGAGAAGCAATCCCTGAAAGACCAAGCTGTACCGAAATACAAATAACAGCCATAAAGGGAACATAATGTATTCTAAAAATAGCCCTTGGATATAAATTTAAATCATAACAGAATCAAGTGTTAGCTCCGGGAGGGAAACCCTTGATCTCTTAAAACTTACTGTAGTAAAATAAAAAGAAGGAAAAGCCATATTCTTGTGAAGTATGTAGATGTTCTTTTTACTGAAAATCAACGTTAATGACACATACAAGAACTCACACTTGAGAGAACTAGAATGCCTACTAGACATTGTCCTCGAGTGTGTAAGATCTCTCTGTACAGGGGTTTGCCAGAACAACTTGGCATGGGAATTCTTTTTCATCGAAGTATACCCTGACCAAATATTAAAAAAAGACATAGTTTTCGCTGCTCAAATAAGAGCTCCTCACTATGGTTAATCCACATTAGATCAAGAGACGAAACGTAAAAATATACTACAACGTATAAAAATGGTTAATTGGGGAGAGGAAAAGTATGTTCTCAATTTTTTACTCAGTGTCTGAGATATAAAGAACTTAAATGGAAAATTCGAATATCTATGTGTCTCATATAGATTTCAAGTGTTAGCCCCAGTTTGAGGGCCCCTTGATTTCTGAGAAGTTCGACTTAAGTAAAATAAAACAAAAAGGGAAAAGCCACATTCTTGCGAAGTTTGTGGATATTCTTGTTTTCAATATCAACATTAGTGACACATATGAGAACTAACAGTAGGGGAAAACTGAATGCCTACTAGACACCAACCCAGGGTGTCTTCATTCTCTCTCTACAGACGTTTATCAGGTGCTCTGCTATGAGGATACTTTCAATATTCGAATTTAAAGTAAACCCTGACCAAATATTCGAATTTAAATTAAAATGAAAACTAAAACAAAATCAACTGGCAGGATTCCGACCAGGATAAAAAGATCCCTTCAGTATGACTAAGCACTGGATCATATGAGGAAAATAACGGTATTTTCTAGTTATGTTGCCACAAGTAACAACACTAAGTAAGTTTAATGGAACATTCGAAAATAGTTAATTGGGAGAGAAAAATTATGTTCTCAATTTTTTTTACTAACTCAGTTTCTGAGATATAAAGAACTTAAATGGAACAATCGAATATCTATGTATCTTATATAGATTTCAAGTGTTAGCGCCAGGTTGTGAACCCTTTGTTTTCTGACAACTTCGACTGAAGTAAAATAAAACAAAAAAGGGAAAAGCCACATTTTTGTGAAGTGTGTGGATATTCTTGTTTAAATATCAACACATATGAGAATTCACACTTGACACCAACCTCAGTCTCTCTGTACATGAGATTACTGTACTATTAAATCAACTGTCAGGATGTCGTCCAGGATAAAAAGATCACCCCAGTAGGGCTAGGCTCTGGCTCATATGAGGAAAATAACGGTGCACCTTCTCCTAGTGATGTTGCCAAAGGTAACAACACTAAGCTGGACATTCCACCAAACAAGTCAAATTCTAGTCCTGGAAACCAGCAAGACCAAACAAAGACTATTAGGAAAAGGCACTATAACCAGTCTAATTCTAGGCCTGTAATCCGGCAAGACCAAACAAGAACCAATAAGAAATGACACTATAACCAATTAAAGTGGTCTCTTGAGGAGAAGAAATTTATTCTTCACTGTTTCGCATACTTAAGGTATGAGAAATGAGGGAGGGAAAACAGTATTTGAGGCTCAATTAATAATAGAAAAAAACAACATTAACTACAACTAAGAACTTATTTCATTTGTATTTCAACTACACAAATATCTTCCGAAAGATGCCAGAGAGTCAATTGAGAAGAAAGCTTTTAGTGAAGCAGCGATTAATTTCACCAAATCTAACACTGCTTAATTTGCCCAAACCCAGTGGAGTAGGGAAAAAAGGATATTGATTTGGTCAATGGAATACACAAAAATAAAATACCAAAAACTCACAGAAAGTTGTAAGCAATGGCAAAAGATTTTTAAACATTACTGCCCAAACAAGAAGGACATTGAGAAGGAAAAGTTAGCATGTCAGAAATCTAATTTTCTGAGAAACAATGTCTTTTCTGTGGAGCAAATATCCCAGCTAAAAAAGATGTCCATGAAATGGTTAAAAACAACATTTGCCCAATCAGCAATCCCCTCCCTATACCCAAGATCTGCCAAACCAAACAAGAAGACACTACAACACATTCTCATCTGACACAGCTCCCTGAGACAATGTCAACGAGTCCAAGTCTTACATGCCAACAGTCAGAGTGATTTAATCATTTTTTGACGAACTGCGCGTGTTAGCTAAGATGACTAATTTTATTACAACTATTAGCAAAGTTAACTAACTTTATTACAACTGAAAGTGCTTAACGATAAGAAACAAGTTTCTTAAGGGGACTGATATTATTATTTACAATAATAATTATTAAATACCTAAAGACACTAGTGTTTCATCCTTTCGGAAATCATCATTGCAGGGTGGCATGATTACCGCCAATCAAGAGACTCAAACCTCGGCAATAGAAGTCATGTCTATATGTTCGAATATCAACCCTTCTAAGTCTTCTTATTCCTGCAGGGTATCATCAGTGATGTTTTTTGGCTTAGTTCATTGAGCGATTTTGTGTCTTTCAACATCATACCGCCTCCCTAAGCCGACCCTGCCAGAGCAGATCAGTCTATGGCTCACCCTCTTTCTGCTGCATGCAGGCGGTATTAAGCAAAATTCTTCAAGGAGAACTTGGCTTGGAAGGAGGTGTTGGAGGGAGGAGATAGGTAACCAACCAGAACATTCTACATAATGAACCGAGTCACCGGATTCACCGGACCTTTTGAACAGAGACTTGTTCCTGAACGTTAACACGCTTTATTAGTCTCTATGTAAATACGTAAATAAACTTATCTTTCAGTATTAAAAACACAGTATATATTTATTTATTCCTGTCACGGAATATTTTATCTTTGATTGTCCACATAATAGACCACCTTAGGGCATATCATATACTTTTTTTTTATTTTAGTAACTGCTTTTATCTTTACTATGGAGCCTGGACTATTTTGTTTGAAGCACAACCATTTCGCCGTCCGCTCAGCTGTGTCCGTTATGGTACTTAAGGCATTACGTTTTTTAAACCTATTAAAACAATATCTGTTAGAGCTTTGCATTCCCACCTCCATTGGCAAAAAAACAGCTTTCCATCCGTTTGTCATACAAGCCTCTATTGATTCATCATATTTAAGACTTTTTTTCTCGTGGGATTCTTCCCATGGGATCGTTAATTCACATGAAATTATTTTTTTAATTGTCCGAGTAACACGCTATATCTGGGCGTAATTGTGACTGGGCCATACTTTCCGGAAATGTTAATCTGCTGCCTAAATAAACCTTTAAGACTCAACATGTATTTCCCGAAATACGTTAAATTTTGAGGTGTGCCCCTTCGAGGGGGTTGTACCTTATTTAGTAAATTCTATGGTTTTACATTCTGAGGTTGGTTTATTTGTTTGGATCACTATGCTAAATATCTCTACAACTAATCTTAGTATTTCATGGTGATTCTATCTGTACTTAGTATTTCATGGTGATTCTATCTAAAACTGATGGGCAACACTGGTTTTCCCACATAATTTGCATAAAGGCGAATCTGCTTCATTCCATTGCTTGGGATTAGCCGGGCGCGGGGGTGTGCATTAAATTATCTGTGAATGATGGACTCCCATTTTATCCGTGTTGACATATTCCTATCATCCTTGCAATTCTTATCTCTTCTTTGCAACTTCGGACGTCTTGCAAGAGAGCAGCTTTGTCTTAACTAATTTCTGGAAAAAAAACAACCCTGCGCGACCTTTCGCTATCGTGCTTAAGATATCTTTTGTTTTACGTCTTTCTTCTGCTATTGCTAATTCTTGACGTTTCACTTTTTTCCGATTTAAGCTTCGATGGTGGCTCTTGCCACCTTAGGGCCTTTCCAGAAGATATATTGTATGGATGATCTCAATTTAGTTACTTTATAATCTCCGACAAGGCTTGTAAATGGTAATTTTAGCGCATTGGAGTTTCTATAAAGAGCTATGCAAGGTGATGATCTCTGTAAACTCAACCATCTGCGTAACCTTGCTGTTATACTTCTCCCAATTTGTTCAACTCTCGAAATTGTAAAATTATATATAGTCCATTTGTTCAACTTTCGAAATTGTAAAATTATATATAGTCCATTTTTTCAACTCTAGAAATTGTAAAATTATATATACACCCCGTTATTAGATCTCGTCCTGCCAAAACTGAGGATTTAACTATAGTTATTTTAAATTTATTACGATCAGACAAGCCACGCCATACCCCGCATCATCTTGACAAGCCGTCTCTAAACCCTGCTCTCGCCTCTAGACGACCCTTACAATCGGACAAGACTTTATTGTGGCTATTATATATGCGAGGAAATGACCCAAACAATACCTCATCTGATTTGTGGTAAATAAATATATGTTCAACTTAATCAGTTATCGTATTCTTGTTTTTGCAACCATACGCATTTTCTCGCCCACAATATATAGAATATAACAATGGTAGCGTTTAACTGCATCTTTGACTAATTTACGTGAACGAAGCAAACGCGTTTTTAAGATCAAACTGCATGACTATGTTGCCTTTGTATTTTGAGTCTTTTAATAGATGTGATATCGCACTTGTGTGTTCAATTCAACCTGGTATTACTTGAACAACTCCTTTCTGTACAGACGTATCGATATAGTTATTACTTGTTTGTAGTTTTGATAAGTATGTGTAAATGTTGACAATGATCGAGGCAAATCCATGCACGATCGAGAACTTATTTCTGAAATACACGTAACATGTACAAGGATTTCCAACTATATTCCAGAGATTGGAAAGACTCAAAACCTTGATGAGTAACTAAGGAATTGAACGACAACCAAAGGAAACGCTATTAGGAAGTAGCTTCCTTAACCAAAAGGGAAGCTACGTTGACTCCACTTATATTTTAAGAGTAAATATGACTGGCTTGTTGTGGATTCGTGAAATAGCTCAGAAATGCCTGTTAGTCCTCGCAATCTGAACTCCATAATCAAGCTTAGCTATTCCCATTTTCTTTATATAATTTTACATCATAAACACCTCTATAAAAACAAATAGAAAACTAAAATCTTCGAAATTTTAAGCATGTTTTTTTTTAAATTAAATTTCGGCATTTCACAGTTAAAATAATAAATAAATTAAGCCCTTTAAAAGTTTGATTTGATGTAGATGTTAAAAACATTTCTGATACAAACATTTTTTTCTTGTCGGGAGAGTGTTGGACTTTTATTTTTGATAATTAAGTCGCCTTCAACAGTGCAAAGTGGGTGGTAGGTCAGCGTTCTTTACATTTTTGTGATCCCTTCCTTCTCTCTCGTTTCTGGTCAGTAGTCGTAGTTGATGCCTTGACTTTCATGCGACCCTTCTCATTTCTCCTCTACCCCCGTTCGCCTAGCAGACGTGAGAACAGAATGGCCTTTCTCTGGGCAACTGTGTGTGTGTGTGTGAGTGACACTCTTTCGTTCTCTCTCTCTCCCTCCTTTTTCGTCATTTAAGTTCTCACGGACATTTCTCTCTTGCCCTATCTCTTTCTATCTCCCCCCCCCTTTTTGCTCGCGAGATAGTTGCTGTGCGCTGATCTCCGAAAAGTGGAAGAAGCTTGTTAGTGATTAGCTGTTTGGGAAACAGTCCAAGCATTTCCCCTTTTTGCGCATCCTTCGAATCAGTTCCATATAGGATTTCTTGAGAGCAAGACTCTTTTTTTTTTCCGGGACTCCGTCGTATCTGTGACCATACGACGTAAACTTATTCACCCACTTTATTTAGGGCAGAGAGGCCTTTATTGAAACGGTTTGAAATTTAGGGTTTCTGAAATACACCATTCATTGAAAAGGATGAACTTTAACATTGCCTGACAACATTTTAATTCTTTCTCTTCCAAGCCTTGACAGAGAGACTCGTCAACATTAATTTAATTCTTCATTCCCTTTTCAAGGAGAAGTTTATTAAAGAAGAGAAGGAAGAAGAAGTTTGCAACATTTTTAGAGAAAATGAATTTTAATTTAGACGCTAATCTTCGGGCGAGAGAAACCCCAACTCTTGACCCTTTTGTTTTAAAGACAGAGAAGCAAAACACTTTTTAAAAGATTGAGAACACTTATTTGCATTTTTCTCCCTTTTTTTAAGTAAGCCTTTCTTATTTATTTGAAGGGAAACGAGAATACCTCCTTTGGGAAGTCTAATTTCGACAACTTTAAAAGTTTTTTTTGGGTATGCTGAAAACGAATATCGCATTTAACTTTTCTTCAAATAAGTCGTTTTCCGGATATTATGCAATATAATTTTTTTATGTTTAAAAGTGGTGACCTAAATTAATTCTTTTTAACAGTTAATTTTCTATTTAAATAATTTCATTTTTAATCGTGTTTTAAATTTTTTTTTTATATATTGATTTTTTTGTATTAATAATGAACAAAGTTAATATAAACTTTATAGGAAAACAATTCGACGCTTCAAAAATGAACGGGCATTTTTACACGAGAAACGAAATAATGATAACACCGTGTTACGATGACCTAAATTCATTCTTCGCAGTTAATTTTCTCTTTAAATCACTTCATATTTAAATCGTGGTTTTCATGGTTTTATGTTGATTTTTTTTCTATTTTCATATCTGTTATCAGTCTACGTCTGAAGTTCTTCATATGGTGCCATAGGTGTATCGGAATTATTTTAGGAATTTTTGACACCCCCTAACACGAAACTGCAAATAAAATATAATAAACTCGTAATTTCTCTGTTAAAAGTGGGTTGTTTATTTTCTTTATGGATTATACTTCCAAAATAAACTATTAAAGTTGTATAAAATGTAATAGTTTTTTTTAAGTAATGAAATTAATTGAATTTTACGAGCTCAGTATTTTTCAATTTTTTGAACTTTAAAAATCTATCAAAATTTTTCTATTGATTCAATGTTTACGATATTTTCAGGGTCAATGTGAACTTTTATGCTCTTTCAAATAAACTGAATATAATATTTTAGACAAACGTTTATTTTTAATTTACGCCCCCCCCATTTTCAAGTGTCTATTAAAAAGTAAATAATTAATTTACTCACCAAAGCTTTATATATTACGAATTGAAGATAAAAGATCAATAAATAATATATTAAAATTTAAAACAAAAAAGTAGTGTTTTTTAGAAATTTTCCTGTAAAGTCCGAAGTTTAAAACCTTTTTATTTTAAACGTTGTTTGTTTTGTTTTGTTTTTTTTTTGTTTTTTTTAATGAAGTCTTGGTCTTTGCTCCTTTAATTGGAAACAAAATTAGGACTTGAATTACATTTTTCGAGGAGTTATAAGCTTGGAAAGACGAGGTGGAATTATTCAATATTTTTCACGAAATTTCTGACACACCTAAATTGCAGCCATATTGTTGGTAGAAACTGCATACTCTGAAATGATGTAGCAAAGCCGATCTGGTATCTACTGCCTCTTGGTCAACTTCCACTTCGCAGTCCATGCCCTTTTGTTGTCATCAAATGTAGCATTGAAGTATTTTTCTTCGATAGACATAGCTACACAGCTTCTTTCCTTCCACCATGCGTTACACCCACAGCCGCTATGATTATGACGCTTCCTAGTTCTTGTATTGCATCAATTTCGAATCAACATGTCGTAACCAAGGGTTTTTTCTTGCATCACCAGAACGTCAACTTCGGCTCTGTCATGCTTCTCAGTACAGATCGTGATAGCCCCTACATCACAACATGCTAGGGATAAGCCATTGATGGTCATAACGCCAACTGTGTCTACGAATGCCGAACACTGCACATCGTCAATTTCAACGCCAATGACAGGTAATCCAGGGTTTATTGGTTGGCAGAGGGCAAGGGTAGCGATAGTACCCCCCCAAACTTCATTTCTTGAACAATTGCGAGATATCTGCCCAAATTTATTGTAGCGATAGCATTGTAGTGTTCTCTGCGCTCGTGGATACACCCCCTATATCACTTCAACTCCAGCACACCTTAGCAAAATGATTGGCCTCCCCAAATTTTTAGCAAACTCAGCTCTCGCGCTTATTACTACCTGGGAGAGAATCCATATTGCATGTCGAAAACTAGTTGCTGCTGCTGCTGCTGCTGCTGCTGCAATTGGTTCCTGTTCTTTACAGATTTTTAGAGCTCGGGCCAATAACACGTCTGTTGTTAATTCATCAATTCGTGACGATGCCTACAACAGTTTACTGATCTCCTCAGGTAAGTCTACTAAAAAGGCACAGCTTAATATCTTGTCGTTGATTCCACCAAACAGTACAGATAACTTCTGTAAATCGGCTAGATACGCGTCAACCGTTTCCTTGGGGTGAAGTCGCCGGCTCGTGAACTCTTGTCATGCAACAAACGGATCCGTACCAAACGCTGTATACAAGCTCTGCTTGATTTTGCTCCAGTCTGGTTCATCGCCGAGTTGCTGATAGACTGCATAGGCTCCTCCGTTTAACCTCAATGAGATGACTGTGGCTGGTTCTTTAATATTGCACAGTTTATAGATTTTCACAACTTTCTCAACCCATTCAACGACAGACGGTCCAGTGATAGATCCATCAAACTCGGATATTTTTTTTCTGAATAACCGTTTATCAAGGATTGAAATCCCTTGTAATTAAATAGCTCAAGTGTTATTTATTCTGTACTTCAAATCACCAATTTCTTGGTTAAATTCCACCCTTAGAAAAACTTCCTTCTAAATGTAACGATCCTTCCGGCTGACTTCCACGCGTCTACATAAGTAACACGCCTTCTCTCAACTCACTTCGTGCTCGCTTCACGTCCACTTTTATAGACCAGTCTCATATGCATCAACATTAAGAGTCACGTGATTATTCATCATAAAACAAACTGTCTCGCCATGTTGGTTTTTCCTTTCTTTCTCTTTCATTTAGTTTCATGACTGACCCTTTGAATCATGCACACGTGCTAGTCAAGTTAGACGTGTTTCCCTACAACTCCTAAGAATTATGTTTTAGATAGAAACAATGTGCGTTCGAATGTGTATCAAAAACTTACATTGATTGAAACATTTTAAAAGAAACAATCGTATCCTACTTCCGTTTACCGAATATATTTGCTAGAATGTTTCGAATTTTTTGTTCATGCTTCTATAATTACCGATATGATCGATATCTTCCTAAGATTCCAGTTTATTTCATGTCGTACATAAGACTTTGCTATTTCGTTATCTTTTATTCTCAGCATTGCATCGTTTTGTAAAATAACTTCTAAGGCTGATTATTTTTCTTTCTTGTTGCATATAACGATATCAGGTTTAATAGCTCCGTTTTTAGGTGCGTAGTTGTAGGAATTACATAACCCTATTAGATTATTTTCAACTGCTCTTTTATGTATATGTTTGTAAGACTTGCTGTTGCATTTGATATTAAATTTCTTGTGTAGTGAACATATTTGCACATTGCATTGTGTCGTATTGTATAGTAGTAGTCCTCCAGCAGAACCTTACAGCTAGTTAATCGTATAATTACTGGTATGATAGAATTCTTCCTAAGAGTCCAGTTTCCTTTCTTGTAAAAAGACCTTGGAATTTTGTTATCTTTTCCTACTCAACCTGTTTAAATAAGCATTATTGGGGATGCTAACTTCTACTAAGGTGGATTATCTTTCTTTCTATGTTAAGTTTAATAGCTCCGTTTTAGGTACGTATCAGCTACTCCTTCAGGTATATGTTCGCAAGACTTACTGTTACATTCAGCTTTTTTTCTAGTCGACATAATTTACACATCCCATTGTGTCACATTTTATAGTAGTCGTCTTTCAGCAGAACCTTACAGCTGGATGGCATGTGGCTTACGTATTTCTATGTTGCAAAACTTGCACTTTATGTCATTCCTAAAACTACTCATCTTCATAAAAGCATCGGTAATCAAGTCTTGATCTTTGACAGCAGGTTTTTATCTTTATCTCATCATTTTAGTTATATTACAGTGTGGTCATCATTTTAGTTAGTTAGAAAAGCTGGGAATTTGAAGGTCAGCTTAGATCAGGAATAAAATGCGTGATTGCTATTTTTATTGGTTCTTTTGTTGTTCTAGGTTAAGACGCTGCTGTGAAATGCACGGACGACATTTAGAGTATCTATGAGTATAATATATTTGTCTTTGAAAAACTTTGTAGAAATTATTCTTTGTAAAAATAAATCGACTCACCCGGAATGTACTTGCTATTTTTTGTGGAACTTCTTGGGGTTTCTTTTGGAATATTTATGCTTTTCTTATACTCGCTTTATTTGTTAGATGATCTTGTTCCGAATGTTCAGCCAATTTTGTGAGTGAAGTTACATAATACTGACTGAATAACATCAGTAACTCTTTATTTCTGTCCTTGTAATGTTTGTAGTTTGACATCTGACAATCGAGCTCTTCCTTACATTTTCACACTCAGGACTTACTGACCATCTGGTTCCGCAATTTCTAAGGTTATTTTTTAGTTGTTTGCAGTATCTTTGCCATTGATAACGAGAAAGAACCAGTGCGTGACGGTTTGAGAGTTTTATATTATAAGCCGTTGATGATAAGGAACGTATAGGGGAGTTAACTCACAAATAATATCATGGTTGTAAGTGATGAGATGCCATGGTTAAAACTGTTCAAATGAATCAACAAAAAACTCGAGAGAGCCTGAAGACATCCGCGGACGATGTTAAGTAAGCATTTAAGCTATTTTAAGTAAGCATTTTTTTTCAGGGTAGATTTTTATGTTTCAATAAAGATGAGGTATAAGAACAAAAATAACTCATTGTTTACAAGTTTATCAAGTGTGAGTTCTGAAATGTGTAGAAAGATTTTGTTTACGAGAACTTTAATATTAATATTGTTCACATGAATCTGGTTTTCACATTTTATGGTGTCTCATATGTTTCGTTAGATTTTCTTTACGCAAACATGAATATACACATTTTTCACAAGAATATGGGTTTCCCCTAACGTGAAATTTCATGTGCTTCCTTAGATTTTGTTTCTTTTCACATGAATAATGACATAGTTCACAAGAATATGGTTTTTCTCCAGAATGAGTTCTTATATGTGCTGCTAGATTATCTTTTCCTGCTCAGCCTTGTTTAAATAAACATTGTTGGCGATGCTAACTTCTACTAAGATAGATTATCTCCCTTTCTATGTTAGGTTTAATACCTCCGTTTTAGGTAGGTATCAACTACTCCTTCTGGTGTATGTTCGCAAGACTTACTCCTACATTCAGCTTTTTTATATTATGATGACTTTCCTCTTACATTTGGCTTATATATTATGATGACTTTCCTCTTACATTTGGCTTATATATTATGATGACTTTCCTATTGCATTTGGCTTATATATTATGATGACTTTCCTATTGCATTTGGCTTATATATTATGATGACTTTCCTATTGCATTTGGCTTATATATTATGATGACTTTCCTCTTGCATTTGGCTTATATATTATGATGACTTTCCTCTTACATTTGGCTTATATATTATGATGACTTTCCTCTTGCATTTGGCTTATATATTATGATGACTTTCCTATTGCATTTGACTTATATATTATGATGACTTTCCTCTTGCATTTGGCTTATATATTATGATGACTTTCCTCTTACATTTGGCTTATATATTATGATGACTTTCCTCTTACATTTGGCTTATATATTATGATGACTTTCCTATTGCATTTGGCTTATATATTATGATGACTTTCCTCTTGCATTTGGCTTATATATTATGATGACTTTCCTATTGCATTTGGCTTATATATTATGATGACTTTCCTCTTGCATTTGGCTTATATATTATGATGACTTTCCTATTGCATTTGACTTATATATTATGATGACTTTCCTCTTGCATTTGGTGTATATATTATGATGACTTTCCTCTTGCATTTGGCTTATATATTATGATGACTTTCCTATTGCATTTGGCTTATATATTATGATGACTTTCCTCTTGCATTTGGCTTATATATTATGATGACTTTCCTATTGCATTTGACTTATATATTATGATGACTTTCCTCTTGCATTTGGCTTATATATTATGATGACTTTCCTATTGCATTTGGCTTATATATTATGATGACTTTCCTCTTACATTTGGCTTATATATTATGATGATCTTCCTCTTACATTTGTCTTATATATTATGATGACTTTCCTCTTACATTTGGCTTATATATTATGATGACTTTCCTATTGCATTTGGCTTATATATTATGATGACTTTCCTATTGCATTTGGCTTATATATTATGATGACTTTTCTCTTACATTTGGCTTATATATTATGATGACTTTCCTATTGCATTTGGCTTATATATTATGATGACTTTCCTATTGCATTTGGCTTATATATTATGATGATCTTCCTCTTACATTTGGCTTATATATTATGATGACTTTTCTCTTACATTTGGCTTATATATTATGATGACTTTCCTATTGCATTTGGCTTATATATTATGATGACTTTCCTCTTGCATTTGGCTTATATATTATGATGATCTTCCTCTTACATTTGTCTTATATATTATGATGACTTTCCTCTTGCATTTGGCTTATATATTATGATAATCTTCCTCTTATATTTGTCTTATATATTATGATGACTTTCCTCTTGCATTTGGCTTATATATTATGATGATCTTCCTCTTGCATTTGGCTTATATATTATGATGATCTTCCTCTTACATTTGGCTTATATATTATGATGACTTTCCTATTGCATTTGGCTTATATATTATGATGACTTTCCTATTGCATTTGGCTTATATATTATGATGACTTTCCTATTGCATTTGGCTTATATATTATGATGACTTTCCTCTTGCATTTGGCTTATATATTATGATGACTTTTCTTACATTTGGCTTATATATTATGATGACTTTCCTATTGCATTTGGCTTATATATTATGATGATTTTCCTATTGCATTTGGCTTATATATTATGATGACTTTCCTGTTGAATTTGGCTTATATATTATGATGACTTTCCTCTTACATTTGGCTTATATATTATGATGACTTTCCTATTGCATTTGGCTTATATATTATGATGACTTTCCTCTTACATTTGGCTTATATATTATGATGACTTTCCTATTGCATTTGGCTTATATATTATGATGACTTTCCTCTTGCATTTGGCTTATATATTATGATGACTTTCCTCTTACATTTGGCTTATATATTATAATGACTTTCCTATTGCATTTGGCTTATATATTATGATGACTTTCCTCTTGCATTTGGCTTATATATTATGATGACTTTCCTCTTACATTTGGCTTATATATTATGATGACTTTCCTCTTGCATTTGGCTTATATATTATGATGACTTTCCTATTGCATTTGGCTTATATATTATGATGATTTTCCTATTGCATTTGGCTTATATATTATGATGACTTTCCTCTTACATTTGGCTTATATATTATGATGACTTTCCTCTTGCATTTGGCTTATATATTATGATGACTTTCCTATTGCATTTGACTTATATATTATGATGACTTTCCTCTTGCATTTGGCTTATATATTATGATGACTTTCCTCTTATATTTGGCTTATATATTATGATGATTTCCTCTTACATTTGGTTTATATATTATGATGACTTTCCTATTGCATTTGGCTTATATATTATGATGACTTTCCTCTTGCATTTGGCTTATATATTATGATGACTTTCCTATTGCATTTGGCTTATATATTATGATGACTTTCCTCTTACATTTGGCTTATATATTATGATGACTTTCCTATTGCATTTGGCTTATATATTATGATGACTTTCCTATTGCATTTGGCTTATATATTATGATGACTTTCCTCTTACATTTGGCTTATATATTATGATGACTTTCCTATTGCATTTGGCTTATATATTATGATGACTTTCCTATTGCATTTGGCTTATATATTATGATGACTTTCCTATTGCATTTGGCTTATATATTATGATGACTTTCCTATTGCATTTGGCTTATATATTATGATGACTTTCCTATTGCATTTGGCTTATATATTATGATGACTTTCCTCTTGCATTTGGCTTATATATTATGATGAACTTCCTCTTACATTTGGCTTATATATTATGATGACTTTCCTATTGCATTTGGCTTATATATTATGATGACTTTCCTATTGCATTTGGCTTATATATTATGATGACTTTCCTCTTGCATTTGGCTTATATATTATGATGACTTTCCTATTGCATTTGGCTTATATATTATGATGACTTTCCTATTGCATTTGGCTTATATATTATGATGACTTTCCTATTGCATTTGGCTTATATATTATGATGACTTTCCTATTGCATTAGGCTTATATATTATGATGACTTTCCTCTAACAATTGTCTTATATATTATGATGACTTTCCTATTACATTTGGCTTATATATTATGATGACTTTCCTCTAAGATTTGTCTTATATATTATGATGACTTTCCTCTTACATTTGGCTTATATATTATGATGACTTTCCTCTTACATTTGGCTTATATATTATGATGATTTTCCTCTTACATTTGGCTTATATATTATGATGACTTTCCTATTGCATTTGGCTTATATATTATGATGACTTTCCTCTTGCATTTGGCTTATATATTATGATGACTTTCCTCTTACATTTGGCTTATATATTATGATGAATTTCCTCTAGCATTTGGCTTATATAATATGATGAACTTCCTCTTACATTTGGCTTATATATTATGATGACTTTCCTATTGCATTTGGCTTATATATTATGATGACTTTCCTCTTGCATTTGGCTTATATATTATGATGACTTTCCTCTTACATTTGGCTTATATATTATGATGACTTTCCTCTTGCATTTGGCTTATATATTATGATGACTTTCCTCTAGCATTTGGCTTATATATTATGATGACTTTCCTCTTGCATTTGGCTTATATATTATGATGACTTTCCTCTTGCATTTGGCTTATATATTATGATGACTTTTCTCTTACATTTGGCTTATATATTATGATGACTTTCCTATTGCATTTGGCTTATATATTATGATGAACTTCCTCTTGCATTTGGCTTATATATTATGATGAACTTCCTCTTACATTTGGCTTATATATTATGATGACTTTCCTATTGCATTTGGCTTATATATTATGATGACTTTCCTCTTACATTTGGCTTATATATTATGATGACTTTCCTCTTACATTTGGCTTATATATTATGATGAACTTCCTCTTACATTTGGCTTATATATTATGATGACTTTCCTATTGCATTTGACTTATATATTATGATGACTTTCCTATTGCATTTGGCTTATATATTATGATGAACTTCCTCTTACATTTGGCTTATATATTATGATGAACTTCCTCTTATATTTGGCTTATATATTATGATGACTTTCCTCTTACATTTGGCTTATATATTATGATGACTTTCCTATTGCATTTGGCTTATATATTATGATGACTTTCCTCTTGCATTTGGCTTATATATTATGATGAACTTCCTCTTACATTTGGCTTATATATTATGATGACTTTCCTATTGCATTTGGCTTATATATTATGATGACTTTCCTCTTGCATTTGGCTTATATATTATGATGACTTTCCTCTTGCATTTGGCTTATATATTATGATGACTTTCCTATTGCATTTGGCTTATATATTATGATGAACTTCCTCTTACATTTGGCTTATATATTATGATGACTTTCCTATTGCATTTTGCTTATATATTATGATGAACTTCCTCTTACATTTGGCTTATATATTATGATGACTTTCCTATTGCATTTGGCTTATATATTATGATGACTTTCCTCTTACATTTGGCTTATATATTATGATGACTTTCCTCTTACATTTGGCTTATATATTATGATGAACTTCCTCTTACATTTGGCTTATATATTATGATGAACTTCCTCTTATATTTGGCTTATATATTATGATGACCTTCCTCTTACAATTTGCGTATATATTATATTGAGCCTGCAGGTTCTCTCGTTCAGTCGTATCACCACTAAAAGAGGCGATAATTTGTTTTATCCGAGAAAATTTATTTTCTGCAAAGATTCAGCCGTTTCTGTAGTTTCCCTTTTCAACATGTTGTCTTGTTTTTTTGCTCAGGACGCCCGTTGTTATTGCAATTGAGCGACTCATAATTTAGAGTTATGCAGCTTAAGATATCTGGTTAAGCTTCAAACAGAGGGTGTTGCATGTTACAAATTTGAATAGCAGCGGTAACGATTTATTTCGGTCCTTGTAATTTTTGTAGTTTGACATCTGACAACTGAGCTCTTCTTTACATTCTCATACTCTATATTTACTGATCATCTGGTTCCGCAATTTCTAAGGTTATTTTTCAATTGTTTGCAGTAGCTTTGTCATTGATAACAACGAGAAAGAACCAGCAAGTGACGCTTTGAAAGTTTTACATTATTAGCTGCTGATGATGAGTGGCGTATAGGGGAGTTAATTCACAAATAAAATCATTGTTGTAAGTGATGAGATGCCATGGTTAAAACTGTTCAAATGAATCAACAAAAAGCTCGGGAGAGCCTGAAGACATCCGCGGACGATGTTAAGTAAGCATTTAAGCTATTTTAAGTAAGCATTTTTTTTCAGAGTAAAGTTTTATGTTTCAATAAAGATGATGTATGAGAACAATAATAAACTCATTGTTTACAAGATTATCAAGTGTGAGTTCTGAAATGTATAGAAAGATTTTGTTTACGAGAACTTTAATATTAATATTGTTCACATGAATATGGTTTTCACATTTTATGGTGTCTCATATGTTTCGTTAGATCCCGTTTAGTAAAACATGAATATACACATTTTTCACATGAATATGGGTTTCCCCTAATGTGTAATTTCATGTGCTTCGTTAGATTTTGTTTCTGTGCACATGAATAATCACATAGTTCACAAGAATATGGTTTTTCTCCAGAATGAGTTCTTATATGTGCTGCTAGATTTGATTTATCTGAACATGAATATTTACATAGTTCACGAGAATATGGTTTTACTCCAGAGTGAGTTCTTATATGTGCTGCTAGATGTGATTTTTGTGAACATGAATATTGACATAGTCCACAAGAATATGGTTTTACTCCAGAGTGAGTTCTTATGTGTCTCGCTAGATTTGATTTATTTGAAAACGAATGTTGGCATTGTTCACAAGAATATGGCTTTTCTCCAGTGTGTGTTTCCATGTCTTTCGCAAGATTTTGTTTCTCAGAACATGAATATTGACATTGTTCACGAGAATATGACTTTTCTCCAGTGGAAGTACTCATGTGCACCGCTAGATTTGGTTTCGCAGGTGAATATTGACATTTTTCAGGGGAATATTGTTCTTCTTCAGTGTGAGTTCTCATATGCATCGCTAGATTTGGTTCCTCAGAACGGGAATATTGACATTGTTCACGAGAATCTGGATTTTCTCCAGTGTGAGTTCTCATATTCATTGCTAAATTTGGTTCATCAGAACGGGCATATTGACATTGTTCACGAGAATATGAATTTTCTCCACTGTGAGTTCTCATATTCATTGCTAGAGTTGGTTCATAAGAACGGGAATATTGATATTGTTCATGAGAATATGGTATTTCTCCAGTGTAAGTACTCACATGCATCGCGAGATCTGGTTCCTCAGAATCTGAATATTGATATTGTTCACGAGAATATGGCTTTTCTCCAGAAGGAGTTCTTAAGGGATTTGCTAGATTTGATTTATCAGAAGAAACAATTTCACACCAATCCTCAGCGTGCTTTATCATATGTCGTATTAGATTTTCTATCTGAGAAAAAATCGATGCACATATTGTACAAAAATAAGGATTTTCTCTAGTGTGGCTCATAATATGTTGTACTAGATGTTTTTTTCGAGAAGAGGAAAAATCACAAACTAAACAACAATATGCTTTATATTTACTGTGTACTGGCATGTTACAATGATTATTATTTTCTGAAACAAGAATATCAATTTTGTTATAACAAATTTTTCAGATTTTTTTCTTTAGAAGTTGAGATATGTTTTTGCCGCAGATGTCGGTTTATATCTTCCAAACACGAATATGATTTCATCCGTTGCAAATATTAAAGAAAATATAGACCCGTCCAGATTCACTACAAGCTTTCAAGCAGGAACATCTGCAAAGAAAAATAAATTATATTAAATTTTATTATTTATTTTTAATATTATTTTAAGTGATTTGTGTTAAAATAAGTTTAAATTTTCATCGTTATGGAATTTGCTTGGCTCTTTAAGAAAACTATTTAAGGATTTCTATTATATTGACAATCATAACTATGATGAATATCTTTTATATTGATACAATCATAACTATGATTAATATCTTTTATATTGATACAATCATAACTATGATTAATATATTTTATATTGATACAATCATAACTATGATTAATATATTTTATATTGATACAATCATAACTATGATGAATATCTTTTATATTGATACAATCATAACTATGATGAATATCTTTTATATTGATATAATAATAACTATGATTAATATCTTTTATATTGATATAATCATAACTATAATTAATATCTTTTATATTGATACAATCATAACTATGATGAATATCTTTTATATTGATATGATCATAACTATGATGAATATCTTTTATATTGATACAATCATAGTTATGATGAATATATTTATATTGATACAATCATAACTATGATAAATGTCTTTTATATTGATACAATCATAACTATGATAAATGTCTTTTATATTGATACAATCATAACTATGATAAATGTCTTTTATATTGATACAATCATAACTATGATAAATGTCTTTATATTGATACAATCATAACTATAAGGAAAACCACTTAAAAGTTGTTATAAAATTTCTGATTGTTTTTTGTTGCTTTTCATCATATCTAAGATCTGTTCGGTCTCTTGATTGAATGTATCCTCATTCTTGTACAATAATCATGCAGCTGATGCGTTTCTTTGTGATTATTATGGCATGTTTGCTTTTTAATTCTTACCGTCCTTATTCTTTCCCATACACTAAACAATCATAACTATGTGAATATCTTTTATATTGATACACTCATAATTGTTCTTTTGTCAAAATTGGAATAGTCTTATAGCCACAATACAGTCGTTGATCACGACATGTTCAAAGGTGAATTATAATTTATATATTTTATCATTGTAAAAACAAGAATATACATGATAATGACATCATATATATATATATATATATATATATATATATATATATATATATATATATATATAAGTGTTTACCGATTAATCGGAATCGGGAATCGAAAAAATCGGTAGTTGTCGGGGTATCGGATTCGGTATCGGAAACATGTGTGCCTAATTTCTGATTCTAAAACCGATTTTGTAAATATTTTATTATGTTAATTTTTCATTGCTGATACCGTTGATAAATATGTATTCCTTTTAAACTATTAGTAAAACTAAGCTCTACAGATCATGATAAAATTAAAAGATCTAAATGTATTTTATCTGCGTAAAATAAACAAAATAAAACTTGAAACTTTGCGAAAATTCGCTAGATAACCTTTAGAAGAATGCAATTTGTTTTCAAGGTATTAAAAAATTGTTAAATTTAAAGAAATATTTTGTCAAGAAAAATAATATCAAACATTATTGCTAATTAAATCAAAAGTAGAATATAATAGTGTTGGATTTTGTCCGGTTAGATTTTTGTAAAAGGATTGGCCTTGAATTGAATTTGAAATGAACTCGTGAAATGTCATGCTTCCGTGTGATTTTCTTTGATTCTGCCGGCATGAATTCCTACGGCGGCGCCAATGCCGTCTAAAACCCACCATCTCACTACCCTATATAATGCAATAAAAATCTAGACCACTAACTGAAAGTATTTGGGCATACTTAACATATTCGATACCGTTTGGCTTCGACAATTTGGCAACATAAAATGTAAGTTTATTTTTAAATAACTATTTTAAAGATATTCAAAATGTGTTTAATGATTTGAAAATTAATTACCAGCATATTTTTACTTTATTTTTGCTTACTATTTATTTTAATGTGATGCAAAAGTTCGAATTGTTTTTGTTTTTTTTGTAAAAGTCAAATATATTCTTTTATTAGGTAGAAGTGTAACTTATCTTGCCTTTGGTAACATTTATTGGGTGAACTTCTACTAGTATATTGTTTAATTTTTAATTTTTGAGTCATTATCGAAAGTTAAAAGTTGTATGTCGGCCTTTTTTCTTGTTCTCACATAACATCGGGTGAACATAGTGACATTTCTTGGGTGCGTTTCTATCAGTACTTTGATTTCTTTTCTGATTTGTGAGCTATTATCGAGGCTCGAATATGGCTTAAATAATATCACCATTTTTATTTTGTTTTAACTTAATAGGCTTTACACTACCATTATTTTAAGTTAAAAAACACTTTAAAATCAGTGAAAGTGCGAAAAAAAAAAAAAAGAAAAAATATCCAGGTATTTGAAAATGTAGCTTCGCTTGTTTTTGGTAACATTTATTCGTTTGTATTCATTTATTTCGCCCCCTTTTCTTCCTTTCTTATTTTGAAAAATCATCCACCAGACGAGAAGCAAAAAAATAATAAAATTAAGAAATTAGAGTGTCTGTTTTACAGGTAAATTTAACAGAAAATGAACATCCATATCAAAGTAATTCTAACGTTTAAGGACAGTTAACCAAAGATTGCTATAATATGTAAGTTCTCTGCGTTTGTGTATGTGGAAGATTGCTATAATATGTAAGTTATGTGCGTTTGTGTATGCATAAGATTGCTATAATATGTAAGTTTTGTGCGTTTGTGTATGTGGGAGGTTACTTTTTAAGTGATAATATCCGGGTGTTATGAACTTACCAGTCTAACTTAGGATAAGTTGTAAAAGAATTTAATGAACAATCATCATAATTTATAATGGCCTGAAAATGAAGACGATTTTACTTTAAATATATATACTAAACTGATCCCACTCTCTAAATTTTAAATAAGTTGTTTTTTTGTTTTGTTTAAATATTTTCGCATAATCGCCTTAAAATCTAGAATCTCATTTTGTCTGGGGTGTGTGAGTTAGTTTACATGTGATTCTATTTACTTGTCGTCCCCTACCCGAAGGTAGTGCTAGACACGAGGTCGGTTTTTAATATAGGGAATCGAACTCTCCCAAAAGGGATACTCTGGATTGAAACGGCAATGAAACTTGTCTCAGTCTAAAAGGATTTCTCTGTCAGTGGCAGAGGATATAAAGGATAAAGTATAATATCAGAACAGATACTACACGTTGAATCATTTATTGGGTAAAATATGTAGCATATTTTCACAAATTAGGCACAATACCATCAAATGTGTGAGAAATTGGAAGTTGTGGTAATACTCTATCTTACACTATCTAGAATCATTTCAGTTATCACAATAGCACATTTATTATAGAGGTCATGATATTTACAATATCCATAATTTTAATTTTCAAAATAGATTTTAAGGCCGTCCTGAAGAGGGATTTAGTGGGCTACGCTAGTTTTAAATAAGAACTAAATAATCTCCCCAATGATATTTAAAAATAAATATTGCTTAATATTTTACTCTGTTATTTTGAAGCTATGTGTTCTTGGTGCTCGGTAAAATTGCAAGGGAATAAATAGCAGGGTAAAAGTGGCAACGGCAAAAATGGTAAAAATGGATAAATAGGGGAAAACCGTATTTTAGTAACAGAAAATTAGGATTGTTGTTGGAGAAGTGCCGGGATCAGCTCTCTACCCCTTAGTTTAAAATATGGTTAACCCCTCACCGCCAAATTTTAAAATGACTATTTGTAAATAAGTATTTACACTGATGGGGGGTGTTAGGTTGCGCTCATATAGTTCAAAAGAGGAACACGGTAGTTTAACAGGTGCGTTTGCAGTGTAATTAAACGTTTTTCCATAAGTAACGCACCGACATTTACCGAGTAGAGAACCGTTTAAGATTTCACAGAAATTTTGCGTTTACATTTGGTAGAGGTGCGGGGGCGGAGCGGGTATGTTGTGTGTTTTATGGGAAAAACGGTTAATTAAACTGCAAAAGCACCTGTTAAACTACATCAATTCTATAATTAAATACCTCCTTCCTCATAAAAAAGAACGAAAAACATAAATATGCTTTTATAAACCAATTGTCGTGAAAACTTACTGACAATATTTTTTACTATTAAATGATGTGAAAACTTTATTTTATGAAAAATATTTCTTGTCATTTAAAATGTCCACTATGTATTCATGCACTTTGTAAAAACGTCAAGTGACTACTCGTCAAGTGACTACTCGCAGTTTAGTAAGAAAGGGAAAACATTAATGTAATTAACAAAGTGAAAAAAAAATTGTCCGTTTCGATATCGGGAAACGGAAAAATATCAGGAAGGGGGAGGAGAGGGAGGTTATTTCGGCCTTGAAGCCGAAAAATGTTTTTTGGGCCATGTTTTTGCCCTTTTGGCTCCGTTTGGCTCTTTTTGGCGTTTTTTCTAAAATGGGGAACAAGATGGCCGCCAGCAAAAACAATAGTGATTACATTGGATACTGAATGTCTTCAAATATTGATAACTACTTGTTTACACAAAAAACTCTTCCTGATCTACATCAATGACCTCCCTAAACACATACTTAAATCATTCGTTGACATCTATGCTGATGACGACTTTCTACGGCAACACATCAAAGGCTGTAAATGACAAAGTTCTCTCTGATTCACTCTCCTCTGATCTCGAGCGCGTGGTTCAGTGGCGGAAGATGTGGCTGGTTACCTTTAATGCATCCAAAACCAAACTGCTATCCTTACATCATCAACGCTCTGATCCCCATCTGGCATCAATTGTGATGGATGGCTCTCGTCTGGGTGAGGCCCCGTGTTTGGACAAGCTTCTGGGTTTGACCTTTACTCCTGATCTGAAATGGAACACGTACATCAAGTCTTTTGCCAAGGTCGCTGGAAAGATGGTGGGATCCTTCTACCGCTCCAGGAGATATCTCACTACGGATGCAATTCTATATCTATATAAAAGCCAAGTACGTCCAAGGATGGAATACTGTTGCCATATCTGGGCAGGAGCTGCTAAAAACAGCCTATCCTGCCTTGACAGAGTACAAAATAGACTTCGTGGCTTAGTGGGGGGTGCCCTTTTCTCTCTACCCTGCAACCTCTCTCCCACAGAAGAGACGTTGCGAGCCTGTCCTTGTTTTATCGTTATTTCCATGGCAGATGCTCGTCTGAACGCCAATCTCTGGTCCCCCCTCGCCAATCTTTCACGAAAAACACCCGTCTAGCTGAATCCACTGTGAAAAATTTCCCCCACTCTATATCTGTGCCTAAATCAAAACGCAGATTCCATGAACAAAGCTTCTTTCTTAGAACTGCACGCCTGTGGAACTCTGTTCCGGTTGCCTGCTTCCCTCCGGACTACAACTTGGATGTCTTCAAGTCCAATGTTAACAAATTCCTAATGAACCGCCCCCTTAAGTAAACATTTCAGCAAATCTCCTCACTAACGTAATGTACTTGCAATAACCCTTATCCCTGAGTGGCTTCCGGGCCTTGATAAGTGGTGATCACTGTGTAAAAAAAAAAAAAAAAAAAAATGAATGCCATATTCATTCTCAACGTACCCGAAAACCTCACGAAGTCGACAAATTAACGGTGAATTCCGAGGGGTTGGTAAAAAAAAAAAAAAATACTAAAAAATAAATAAATACAAACAATTCATTATTTAGCATGTTTAAAAGAGTGCTTCGATTATAAATTAAGTTCCCGTAAATCGCTACTTCATTTCGGAAGCATCGACTTTTTTTCGCCTAAATTTCGCAAATATAAACTTTTTAAAAAGATTAATGCCGTTCAAAAAATGCCAATAAAGGCTAAATTTGGCCAAGAAAGTCGATGCTTCCAAAATGGGGCATCGATTTGTTAGAACGTTGAATTAGAAACGAGAGCACCGCACCCGCACCCCTGAAAAAATGTTAATTATTGGTTTATCTTTAATTTATTTGGTATAATCTGGTACATTAGTGACCATTCGATAATAATCTGTTGAAAAAAAATTTAATAAGCAGACGAAAATAAAAAATTACAGAGGGCATACATACCACTTTCATATATTGCAAATGAAATAAAAAGCTATTCCGTTGGAACTTCTGCAGTTTACGAACGTGTTGTTTTTAAGATAAGAGTTTCAGTTTAAATGCAAATTTATAGTATTTATTGTTAGATGAAAGTACATGTGTTGTGTTTGAGTGTTTTTGAAAACGTTAACAAACTTTTCTGTTGGAACTTCTGCAGTTTACGAACCGTGTTTTTTTTATTTAGGGGTTTCAGGGTAAATTCAAACTTATAGTATTTATTGTTAATTTAAGTTCAAAATAGTTAAATGAAGTCCCCTTCCTCTTCTGATTGGATTTCTAAATAAAACGTTATTATTTCAATTTACAATATAACAAAATGTTTTGTGATGTTTTTCTTAACTTATATAACAGTAAAATGATTTTTGAATGTTTTCATAAATAGCATTTTTCATTAATGTCGTATTTCATATAATACATTCCTGAATTCATTGATTTTCATACGACGGCGCCATTAATTTTTGTAAAAAAAATATATACTTATCTCTTCAGTATAGCAGAATATACATTTTTTGTCGCAAAGAAACGACAATATTAGTAAAAAACTTGCAGAACGTATTAAAAAAAGTATGGATGTGAAAAAATGGTCTTGCATGTTATTTATGTGCTGAAATGATAAATTATTACTTAGAAACTTATTATTTTAGATGGAAGTGTGTTGTAAACATTCTGTACTTTCACCTAACAATTTAATCAAAGCAATATCGTAAAACTTGAATTTCTTGATTAAATAATTCTAAAAATGCTGATATTATAAACAATTCTTTTTTTTATTAAATTATTGTTCGATTTTCAGTTAAATGAATTCATCGTTTTTCAGTTTTCATTTTCAAAATATTGTTGTTCTGCTTTGATTTCAAAATACTGTTCTGCTTTTTTATAAAATGTATTTTTTTTTCGTTTTAATTTTTTAAAAATATTTTAATTTTTATATTCGTTTTTTTTTGCCTTAATTCATATTTAAGGTTTTTGCAACATTTGATTGCCTTCTGTTTCAAACATAATTTAACATGCATATTTTTTTTATTTATTTCTATTAAATTGTCTTCAGATTCACAACAAATCAAATGGTGTTCCTTTTTTTAAATGTATTTTATAAGTAAATAAGGAACATATTCTAATCTTTAAAATAAATAATACAACGAAATGTTCAATTTTTTTAACGTATTAAACAGACAACTTTCAATTCTTTTTATTTCATTAATATTGTATGAGTTTCAGTATAAATCATCGTGTTCTTTATTTATCTATTTTTTTAAATCCAAATTTGAAGTTTTCTGTGAAAATTTCTGCTAATTATCGACAGTTTAAGTGTGTCACTGTGTCACATATCTTGCTTGCAAGGACCTCGGCGATAGCGTCATTTTTCAGCTGATAGGCCATCTCTTACCTACCTGGATAATTTGTATTATTGGTTGAACATGTTTTAAAGCGTCTATTTAATTCAAAACATAATTAGTGACGAGTTGGTAAGTTAGAACGACAAGATGGCCAACATTCAAACATTCAACTGGGAAGTCTTCATGAAAACAAAGCACATAGAAACGTATACTTGTCGGCCATATTGTTTTCTTTTTAACTCTGCAATTCGACATTATTGTTTTTTTTTAAACAAATGAAACTTTAAAATATGTCTATTTGTTATATATTTGACTTAAAAAAATCTTGGTACTAGTGCAGTGCACTTATTGGTCTGTGCTGAAATAATAACGTTATTATTTAAAAAGCCATTCTTAACATGGGAAGGGGAGGGTGTTGTGTACCTATTCTGTACTTTAACTTTACAATAGAATATAAAAAACATATAAAACTTGGAAATACGATTTTAAAAAATAGCTCGGATCAATAAGTGCATGAGTCATAAATATTTTTTGTTTGTTGTCTTCTCAGCTAAATACCTCTATTTTTTTATAAACTTTTATTATTGCTTTTTTAAATAATAATAAGGTACTTGTACAGTTTAGTAAAGACATTCTAAAATGAGAATATCAAGAAAAAGGTTATATTGTACGTATCCGTTTTGGACTGAAGTTCTATAAAAAAAATTTTTTTTTATTTAATTTGATCCAGTAGTTTTTTTTTTCAACAGAAAACCACATTCTTATGTTGAAGTCAGCCAAAACTACTTGATGAAATTAAGTGATTTTTTTTTTTAGGAGAATTTCGTTCCATATCGGAAAAGTGCAATATAACCTAATTTTCTGATATTTGTTAAGCATGGGTTTCTATATAATACGTTACTATTTCAGCACGGTCCGTGTTTTGTATACGCACCAAAAAGTTAAATTGTAATTTGATTTGAAAGAAAAGGGTTTGTTAAATAATTGGTTGTTCAATTCTGGATCCATTTATAAAAAAAAAACAAAACAAATTATTTTCATTTAAAAAAAAAATAAGGAAAAGAAAAAGAAATATTTTTAATAGATTTTTTAGATAGTAAATTGCTTTCTATAAATTCATGTACACAATTTTGGAGGAACCGATTTAAAATATTGAACGTTGAAATGACTTCACAATCGACAGTCATTTAAAGTGGAAAACTATACATTCACTATTTCAATATCTTTACCGTTTACACTTCTTTAATGAAAATTTCTGCTGCTACTGCACTTACTGATCCAAGCTATTTTTAAAATCGTCTTTCCGAGTTTAATTAAAGTTTTTTTTTAATTCAATTGTAAGGTTAAGGTAAAAATATTTTTTAAATCGTATTTCCAAGTTGAATTAAAGTTTTATATATTTTTTATTCAATTGTAAGGTTAAGTTATAGAATATGTAAAAACCCCCTCCCCTCCTCATGTAAGGTATGGCCTTTTAAATAGTAACATCATTATTTCAGCACGGATCAATAAGTGCACTAGTACCAAATTTCTTTAAGCAAAACTGATCCGGTAAAGAAGAAATCAAGATGTTCATACGAATAAAACTTAAAAAAAAAACACTAACGTAAAATGCATTGCATTGTTAAAAGTAATAAAATATTGAAAAACAATGTTACCTTTCATTGAAAACAATTGGATACGAAAAAAAAGGCAATAAAAAATTGGATGATTTCTTTTTTGTTTTTGTTCAAAATTGAAAATTTGGTCCGTTGTAGGGATTTCTCTAGTAAACTGATACAATTTCAAGAGTAAATGAAGATTGAAAAAGTTAAAAAGTTAAAAACTCAAAAACACGATTGAAACGTGGATTAAAAAAAAACGGATGAACAAAAAATGAAAGTTTAAAATGAAAATATATGAAGATTAAAAAAGATTAAAAAAGATAAAACGTTATAATGAAACGTTTTCAGTTTTTAAATGTCTGTTAATTACGTGTGAGAAAACGTTTTCTTATCAAGTTTAGAACGTATTGTTTTTCATAAGACTAAAATAATTAAAAATAAGAAAAAAATAAAACTAAGGTATATTTGTTCTGCGTTGCTTATATGCTAACGGTCAACAGCAGTTTGAATAAATATTTCAATGCATATATATATATATATATATATATATATATATATATATATATATATATGCATATTTAAATATATATTATGTAAATATATATGCATTTAAATTAAATTAGTATATATATATGTATATATATGTATGTATGTATACATATATATATATATATATATATATATATATATATATATATATATATACACACACATTTATTTTTATTACCGTATCTTACTGTCAAGTTATATTATTTTTCACCTACCCGGCCGTTTTTTTTTGCCGTCTGTAGCTTCCTCAGACTTTTACAGTATCGAATCGAGCACTTCAGTTTTTATTAATTACTATTTCTACTATATAAATATATATATATATATATATATATATGTATGTATGTACTTATATATATATATATATATATATGTATTTATATCAACATAAATTTAAATTTATATTTCTAATAATAATCTGTTTTTTTTTCTGACATTTTCACTCCAAACAAAGCACAGTGCCACTTTGATATAGGGGGCAAATATTTCGGACATAATTTATAAAAAAAAAAAAAACTATGTAGGGAGCTGAGCAGCAAGATGTATGTTTATATTACACTTGAACTTCTGCATGTCAGTACAGTTAGGGAAACAGAAACCGAAAGAGAATTTCAAGGTTTAGGGAAGAAACAATTAAAACAGAAGGATTTTTACATCTAGGGAGTTCTAATGTGTAGAGGTAGAATTTTGCTGTTTGTAGGGTTTGTCTGTGGTGTTTACGTCGAAGGGGTACAAGACTTGTAGTTCGTCGGAGCACCTTCCATTAAAGTACTTGTAAAACAGGCAGGGGGTGCAACATTTCGTCAGTGGGACAGCAATTAGAATACGCCTAATGGATAGTGCGAGTTCTGTTAAATTTGCGACTCTCTTTTGGGGCCTGTCTGAAGGTGAGGACAAGTAGCAGATGCACTAGAATTTTGCTGTTTGTAGGGTTTGACTGTGGTGTTTACGTCGAAGACCTGTAGTTCGTTTGAGCACCTTCTATTAAAGTACTAAAGATTAGGTTTTTAAGCGGGTTCTATTAAGTTGGCGACTCTTTTGGGGCCTGTCTGAGGGGGACAAGTAGCAGAGGCACCAGCCGGAATGTGGCAACAATACTATATACATGGGCGAATGGTGGACTTGTAAATAAACAGGATACTCTCATGCGTAACCTCATAACACGATGGAGTAAGCCCATCTTCTTTGCAGCAGGCTTGGCAATTCACTCAATGTACGTGCTCCCACTCATGTTCCTCCTGAATTGTTTAAAATAAGTACGTTCAGGTAATGTATTATTAGCCATGGCTATTAGTGGTTGAAAATGTTTCTTGTAGTTATTAAAGGCAAAGAGTTTAGTCTTGACAGCATTGAATGTGAGCATCCATTTTGTCTCCGTTTCACCGCAGATCAGACGTCTTCCTCTAGGATTTCCACCATTACCCTAGATTCGTGTACATTCGCTTTCCCCTCGGTGTCGTCAGCAAATATACCCATCTCAGAGACAATTTAATCGGGTGTCATTTATGAATATTAGGAATAATCAAGATTTGTGGATCTACCCATGAGGTACACCCGCATTTATATTATATTATTTGTATGTACGACCATCGAGGGCAACTTGTATTGGATTCTTCTTTTCATTAAGAAGAATTTAATTATGTTAAATATTCGTCCAGTAATACATTGGGATCTGATTTTCATGAGAATACCATTATTCAACATTCCAGTTCGATTGGTTTCACTAAATTGGCTGTAACAATTTGACAGTTATGGTCGTCAAAATCCAAATCTATTTTCTATAACAAAAACATAAACAAAATTCTTTTTGTCTTTCGTTTTTGACAAAAAACCAACAAGCCGAATTTAAAAATTTCATCAATGCAAAAAGTAACGCTTATTTCTATTAATCGCTTTTAACTCATTTTCATATAAAATTCACATAATTACATTACAAGTCATAAACCTATTCATTATCTTCATACACACATTTAAAAAAATAAAATAAAAACGTAGTATTTTATTAAATTAGCGATGACAACTTGAAAAATATCGGTGTTTTCATCACAAGAAACTTTCCTTTTATCTTCCATGTGTTTATTGTCAAGAGAAATTTCCATGAACATGTAAGAGTTCTCGTTTGTGAAACACGTTACCATGGGAACGCTTCCTTGTAGACTAAAACATAGTCTTCTTCAAATCAAATGTCAACAAGTACTCTAACCTATTTAACACGCTGCTTAGAGTGTTCGCTAATGGACTGAGAGCCTGGAATTCACTCCTCGGTCGAATCATACTAAAGACAGAGTAAGTGGAAAAAGAGTAGCCCCCCCCCCTTCACTATGCCTTTGTACAGTTGCCAGTGAAAGAGGAAAAACTACAGCTAAACGATAAAGCAATAATTCGATTCTGCTTTGCGGGTAATTCGCTATTAACAAAGCGAACTTCTTTATCTAAATATTGATCGATAATATTGTTTATGTAACTATTAATTGTAATGGAACACGTACATCAGGTATGTTACCAACGACGCTGGGAAAATAGTGGGATCATTCTACCGCTCCAGAAGATATCTCACTACTGATGTAATTCTATATCTGTATAAAAGCCAAGTACTCCAAGGATGGAGTACTGCTGCCACATCTGGACAGGAGCTGCTAAAAGCAGCATATCCTGCCTTGACAGAGTACAAAATGACTTCGTGGCTTAGTGGGGGGGTGCCATTTTCTCTTCCCCGCAGCCTGCATTCCCACAGAATAGACGTTGGGAGCCTGCCTTTGTTTTATCGTTATTTCCATGGCAAGTGTTCGTCTGAGCTCCAATATCTCGTCCCCCCTCGCCAATCTTTCACGAAAACACGAGTCTAGCTGAAACTACTGTCGTTAATTTTCCCCACTCCTTATCTCTGTCTAAATCCAAACGTAGATTCCATGAGCAGAGCTTCTTTCTTAGAAGTGCACGACTGCGGAACTTTCTTCTGTTTGCTTGTCTCCCATCTGGCTACAAATTGGATGTCTTCAAGTCCAGCATAAACAAATTCCTGACAAACCGCTCTTTTAAGTAAGGTAAACCACCCTATCAAATATCCAATACTAATGATTACTACGATACTATCTCATTGATTTACTGTACACGCAATAACCCTTATCTGCGAGTGGCTCCCGGGTCTTGATAAGTGGTGACCTCCATGTAAAAAAAACCTTCTTTATGTAACTATTGATTGATAATCTTGGAAAATAACCCGCTGCGTTTTCTAAGAGCAACGCAACATTCCTAGACTCAATCATACATTATCGTAAATCCTGTCAATGGTTTCTTTATCAGAATTTGTCCATATTTTTATTTTATATTCCTTGCACTTTTTAAATAGAAGAATTCTTTTTAAGCAAAAGAAAAGACCGCGATTTTAAATTCTAATCTCAGATATTCACAGAGCGGATTTGCCCCCCTTTCTTCCAGTTGACAAATACGGAGGCCTAAGTAATTAACTCTGACATGGGCCTTATCTGTCATTTGTATTTCTGATATGTTTGCTGGTAACAAGAAAGTAAGAAAAATACACGATTAAACCCGGTTCTCCAACTTCCAACGTAGACACCTACTACCATGTCTCCTTCTCCAAAATCAGGGGTCTACGTTCTAACCTTCCAGAGGTTGAAACCCAATTACAGGAGACTAAACCAGACCTTTTATTTTTAAGTGAAACTGGCATTGGACAGGCTATTTCCCTAGAAGAGTTCGCAATTAAAAGATACTCTAACTTAACCTCTAAATCTGACCCCCAAGATCGTCATGGGCATGGAATATGTGCCTATATTAAAGATAGCTTTCCATGTGGTAGGGACATCTCAGGGGAAGATCCTAACTTACCCTATATGTGCTTTCGGGTTGCTTTAGCTCACACTACGGCATTTTTATTTACTCTCTATCGCTCCCACAACAGCGGAGTTACTATATTTAAAAGCATATCTGAGAAAATTGACCAAGTCCTATCTGCTTATCCTTCAGCTAACATTCACGTATGTGGAGATTTCAATGTTCACAACGTCGAATGGTTGACCCACTCAAACAAGACCGATGATGAGGGGAGGTTCTGTCATGATTTCTCCATTGCCTATGACCTCACTCAGATTGTTCAGGAACCCACCCGTGTGCCCGACAATGACGACCAGTTTGCGAGCCTACTAGACCTTTTTCTCACAACTTGCCCTGAACTATGTTCAGTTTCTGTTCTGTCGCCTCTTGGATCTTCCGACCACTCTGTTGTATCAATTAAGATAAAAATGAAATGTAATAAGTCCCCAGACGTACCTCTCCATCGTACAGTTTATCGATACACTAAGGCTGACTGGGATAGCTTCCGTACATTTATAACTGATCTACCTCTGCATTCCACATTTAAAAAGGATGTGTCCTCTATAGTATTAGACCTGACGGAATGGTTAATTGTAGGTATTGATCGTTTCATACCCTCGAAAAAGTTTCAGCAAAAACCTAACAGCCAGCCATGGTTCTCTCCAGAATGTGCTGCTGCCATTGCGCACAGAAATCACTTTTTCCACTGTTTCAAACGTAATAGATGTATGGAAACTAAAGCCGCTTTCAGGACTGCCAGCAATCATTGTAAGAAAGTAATAAAGAGCGCAAGATGGTTGTATGCTCAATCTGTTAAGTCCAAAGTAGCTGAGCAGCGGCTTTCTTCCCACCAGTTTTGGCAAATAGCAAACAGAATTCTGAACAGAAGTGTGCGCTCCATTCCAACTATCATCAATGGACCTGAGGTAATCTCGTCAGCATCAGACAAAGCCAAACTCTTTGTCAAAAACTTTGCAGCTAATTCTGCCTTTTGCGATCAAGGCCGCCAACCCCCAATATTTCCTCCTGTATCTGAAATCACACTATGTGATATACGTATATCTGTACGTGATGTTGCCAAGCTAATCAAAAACCTTGATTCCAGTAAAGCAACTGGCCCGGACGGTATTCCAATTATAGTACACAAAAGACTTCAACCTGAACTAGCGCCCATACTTACAAAACTATTTAAACGTTGTCTTAAGGAGAATAGTTTCCCATCTCCCTGGAAAATTTCATCTGTATGCCCTGTATTTAAGAATTCAGGTGATCGCTCATCCCCCTCTCAGTACAGGCCAATAAGTCTCCTGTGCGTCATGAGTAAGTTGCTGGAATCTGTGTTAAATACAGAAGTAATCAACCATCTGAACAAAAATAACCTTCTTAGTGACACTCAATATGGTTTCCGTTCTGCTAGATCTACAGCAGATGTGCTTACAGTTATATCTCATAGGATTAGCAAATCTCTCGACGGAGGCAACCTTTCTAGGGCAATTGCTCTTGACATATCTAAGGCCTTTGATAGGGTATGGCATAAAGGTTTACTTCATAAGATCTCTAGCTATGGTATAGCTGGAAATGTCTTCTCAATTATTAAATCATTTCTTTCTGATAGGTTCATAAGAGTAGTAGTTGAGGGGCAAAAATCAGAAGCTCACAGTATTAATGCCGGTGTCCCTCAGGGGTCCATCCTGGGCCCAACTCTTTTCCTGATCTACATTAATGATATTCCAAATCACATCCTTACATCATTTATGCTGACGACACTACCATTTATGGTAGCACATCTAAGACAGTAAACGACCAAGTTCTCTCCAATTCTCTCTCCTCTGATCTTGAGCATGTAGTACAATGGGGAAAGGAGTGGCTGGTTACTTTTAATGCATCTAAAACCAAGCTTCTCTCTTTACATCATCAACATTCTGATCCCCATCTGGCATCAATTGAAATGAATGGCTCTCGTCTTCAGGAGGCCTCAAGTTTTGACAAGCTTCTGGGCTTGACCATTACTCCTGATCTTAAATGGAACACGTACATCAAATCTGTTGCCAAGGCCGCTGGAAAAATGGTGGGATCTTTCTATCGATCCAGTAGATATCTCACTGCTGATACAATTCTCTATCTATATAAGAGCCAGGTACGTCCAAGGATGGAATACTGTTGCCACATCTGGGCAGGAGCTGCTAGAAAGGACTTGTCCTGCCTTGATAGAGTTCAAAATAGACTTCGTAGCCTCGTAGGAGATGTCCTTTTCTCTTCCTTGCAGCCTCTATCTCACAGAAGAGATGTTGCGAGTTTGTCTCTGACGTATCGTTATTTTCATGGAAAGTGTTCGACTGAGCTTCAATCAGTCCCCCTCGCCAAACTTTCACAAGAAACACTCGTCTAGCTGTAAACACTATCAATAATTTCCCCCACTCTTTATCTGTACCTAAACCTAAACGTAGATTCCATGAACAAAGCTTTTTTATTAGAACTGCACGCCTGTGGAATTGTCTTCCGTTTTCCTGCTTTCCGGCTGACTACAATATGGTTGTGTTCAAGTCTAACGTAAATAAGTTCTTGATGAGCCGTTCCATATAAGTTATCAAATTTAACAAATTTTTATTACTAATGATTATTATATTGTCCAATTTCTACTGTAACTCTTTAACCCTTATCCTTGAGTGGCCTCGATAATGAGTTGATACCTATGAAAAAAAAAAGAAAAAGTCCAATGTGAACAAGTTCTAATTGAGTTGTCCCCGTAAGTAATCCAAGTTACAAAATTCCCACTGTTTACTATGCTAAAATCACAATGACTAATGTATACTTATTAACCTTTATCCTCGAGTGGCCTCTGGGCCTTGATAAGTGGTGACACCCTTGTAAAAAAAAATGTCATATGGGTCACCGTACTTGAAAAATGATCACATTTCACTCATAAGTTTACTTTTATAAACAACCCCTCCCCCGACAAATTTTCCATTTTATTCTCTTATAGAAATACATGAGATTTTGATTTTAAATATTTTATTTTTTCTTAATGCAATGATTTTTTGTTAATATCTAAAAAAAAACAAAAACAAGAAAAACATTGAATGAAATAGAAAAAAATATTGTAAGTATCCAATATTTACTGGACAGTATTTTCAAATTATGAGATTCCACTTAAAAAAAAAACAATCAACGTGTTTAAAAAAACAAGGTTTTAAACTTTTGACTTTACAGGTAAATTTACACAAAACTTATTCGCAATTTTCTCTTAAGTGTGTCAAACATTCCGAAAAAATTCTGACACACCTAATCATGGCCATATGTATGTCGGCTGCTACAGGTATAATCACAGAAAAGGCAAAGGTGGACCATACATCTTTCACCTTTATTATTTATTAGGCTTCATTGACAAGGAGCAAGATAGACTGGAAAAACTCCAGCTTGAAAAGGGATGACTGTTTCTGCAGTCGAAGCTGAGATTCTGAAAGATGGTGCCTGCGAACTAAATGAACGGTCAACACACGGGCATTTTAACGTTCACTAACAGCTGACCAAACATATGGGTAGAAAGAGAATAATTAGCTGAACAGCCAAGACCAAACATTTGTGTAGAATTAGGAAGCGATCTTTTAAAACATCTCACACTCACATACACTAGACAGTCTCGTAAAATACAGCAGATAGCTTTGTAAATTATCTGAAGAACATGCCAGAAACTAAAATATGTTTGTGTGAATTAGAAAGCGATCTTTTAAAACAGCTCGAACTCACAAGGTTAACGAGAATGTAGGATTGAGTCTAGGAATGTTGCGGTGTTCTTACAAAAGACATCGGATAATTTTCCAAGGTTATTAATCAATCGTTACATAAAGAAGGTCGCTATGTTAATAGCGAGCGACTTGCAAAACAGAATCGAATGATGGTTTTATCGTTTAGCTGTATTTTCTCCCTTTAACTGCCAACCAGCCTTTGAGACTTTACATAACCGGTCGCCACAGTCGATTGAAAATTTTGTGGGGCAATGAAAGTCGTAAATCACTCGCCCGCCAGTCGATAAAATTTCTTTAAAAAAATAAACGGGAAAACCTAATTTATTTTACGACCCTCGTATTAAAAAAGAGTGGTGACGGTAAAGGTCAACAAGCGGTTAAATTTACACATTCAGCGTGTAGTCAAAATGTCGCCTTCATTTAGCTCTCTGATTTTGAAATTCATTTGGAAAACAAATTCTTCGACGCTACACCTACATACACTTCATGCTTACAAAAATAAAGACGAACATTTGAAAGAGGAAACAACGCATCGTTCCATCAAGCATCCGAAGAAATGATTCTTATTTCTATGGAACAATAATATGAATGATGCTATATAAAGAAACTGGTGTTGTATTTTAACGTTTTGTTGAATATTTACTGAAATGTTTGTAGTAATACAATAGTTGATTTACAAGAGTTAAACAAATATTTTCTTGTTAGATTATATACACGGTAATTTATTGAATTGTTGTAACATTATTTACTATTATTGACTGAAACAAAGATATAAAGTCGGACGAGTAAAAATATTTTGGGGCGAGTAAATTTTCCCTCGCACTCGACTGGCGGACGAGTGATTTTTTTTCAAATCTCAAGGGCTGCTGGCAACTACACCAAGGCATATGTAGTTCATTATCAACTACATCAAGGCATATGTAGTTTATTATCAACTACACCAAGGCATAGTGGACGGGGACTACTCCTTTTCCCAGGATCACTCCACTCACTCTGTCTTTGGTTTGATTCGACCGAGGAGTGAATTCCAGGCTCTCAGTCCATTAGCGAACACTCTAAGCAGCGTGTTAAATAGGTTAGATTACTTGTTGACATTTGATTTGAAGAAGACTATGTTTTACTCTACAATGAAGCAGCCCCATGGTAGCGTATTCCACGGACGAGGAGCCCTTACATGTTCAGAGAAATATCTCCTGAGACTGGGCACATGAAAGAGAAAATGTAATTAAATTATTTTTAAGTAAAAGAAGAATCCATGTTGCCATCGACAATCTGATATAACTGCGGGTGTACCTCAAGGATCGATTATCGGATCTTTATTATTCCTAATATTCATAAATGACCCCTGATGGAATTGTCTCCGAGATGGGTATATTTGCTGACGATACCACGCTCTATAACAGACACGAGGGGAAAAAGAATGAACACCCATCAAAGGCAAAACGGTGACAAAATGGATGGTCACATTCAATACTGTCAAGCCTAAGCTCCGTGTCTTTAATAATTACAAGAAACATTCTCAACCACTAATAAACATGGCTAATGATACATTACCTGAAAATACTTCTTTAAAACTCATCGGCTTAACGTTCAGGAGGAACATGAGTTGGAACAGATACATTGAGTTCATTGCCAAGGCTGCTGCAAAGAAGATGGGCTTAACCACCGTGCTATAAAGTTACTTACGCCTGAGAGTATCCTGTGCTTTTACAACGCCACCATTCACCCATGTATGTAGTATTGCTGCCATTATATAGTATTGTTGTCATGTATATAGTATTGTTGCCATGTATATAGTATTGTTGCCATTATATAGTATTGTTGCTATGTATATAGTATTGTTGCCATGTATATAGTATTGTTGCCATTATATAATATTGTTGCCATGTATATAGTATTGTTGCCATGTATATAGTATGGTTGCCATATATATAGTATTGTTACCATGTAATTAGTATTGTTGCCATGTAATTAGTATTGTTGCCATGTATATAGTATTGTTGCCATATATATAGTATTGTTACCATGTAATTAGTATTGTTGCCATGTATATAGTATTGTTGCCATAGTTGGGCTGGTGCATCTGCTACATGTCTCCCCCTCAAACAGGGTCCAAATGAGAGTTTCCAACTTAATATATTCCGCACTATCCGTTAGGCTTATACTGCTGTCCCACTGACGAAATGTGTCATCCCCTGCCTGTTTCACAAGTACTTTAATGGAAGGTGCTCCGACGAACTACAAGCCCTTGTACCCCTTCGACGTACACACCCCAGACAAACCATACAAATAGCAAAATTCCACCCTTACGCATTAGAAATCCGTAGCTGTAAAAAATGTAAAAGACTTTGGAATTGCTTTCCTGATTTCTGTTTCCCTGACTTTACTGATATGCAGAAGTTCAAATGTAATATAAACATACATCTTGCTGCTCACCTCCCTACATAGTACTCCTAGAAATTATGCACCAAATAGTTGTTCCCTTTATCAAAGCGGCATTCTGCCTATTTTGCAGTGAAATTGCAATAAAAAAAACAGATTTATTATTAGAAATATATATTTAAAAATATATATATATATATATATACATGTGTGTGTATCTGAATATATATATATATATATATATATGTATATATGCAATATATCTGAATATATAATAACTATATATTTCAACATATATATATATATATATATATAGATATAGATAGATATATGTTTTAAGATATACACACACATATATATATTAAAGATATATATACAAAGATATATCTATATTTTTAGATATATATATATATTTAAATATATATATATTAAAAAAAAATATATATATATATATATATATATATATATATATATATAAGTATAAGAATAAAATAAAAATACAAACGATGGTTAACGTTATGGTGTTATATATATATATATACATATATATATATATATATATATATATATATATATATATATATATGTATATATATACATATATATACATATATATATATATATATTTAAATATATATATATATACATATATATATATATTTAAATTTATATATATTTAAAAAAATATATATATACACATATATATATATATATATATATATATATATATATATATATATATATATATATATATATATATATATGCACTACTTTAATTGAAATACAGATATATTCACATAATATATATTTGCATAATATATATTCATTTAAATATTTATAAAAATTGTTATTGGCTGTAAGCATATAAGAAACGCAGAACAAAGATATCTTAGTTTTATTCTTTTGCTCATTTTTAATTATTTTAGTCTTATGAATGGACAATACGTTGATAGGAAAACGTTTTCTAACACGTAATTAACGGACATTTAAAAACGGACAACGTTTCATTATAACGTTTTATCTCTTTTAATCTTTTTTAATCTTCATATATTTTTATTTTAAACTTTCAATTTTTTTCATCCATTTTTAAAATCCACGTTTCAATCGTGTTTTTGAGTTTTTAACTTTTTCAATATTCATTTATTCTTGGATTTCTTAATGAATTGGACATTTGAAATTGTATTAATTTTGTAAAGAAATCCCTACAAATTGACCAAACTTTCAATTTTTGACATAAACAAAAAAGAAACCATCCAAATTTTTTATTGCCGTTTTCGTATTCAATTGTTTACAACGAAAGGTAAGATTGTTTTTCGATATTTCATTACTTTTAACAATGCAATGCATTTTACGTCAGTATTTTTTTTTTTTTTTTTTTTTATTTCTATGAACTTCTCGATTTCCTCTTTGCCGGATCAGTTTTACTTACAGAAATTTAAACGGTAAAGAAATTGAAATGGTAAAATGTGTAGTTTTTCACTTTAAATGACTGTCGACTCTGAAGTCATTTTAACGTTCAATATTTTAAATTGGTTCCTCCAAAATTGTGTACAGGAATTTATAGAAAGCAATTTACTATCTAAAAAAATATCTTATTTTTAATTTTCTTTGGAAACTAAAAATTTCGTACTCATGCAGAGAGTGATCCGTGCTGAAATAATAACGTTATTATTTAAAAAGCCATGGGGAGGGTGTTTTGTACCTATTCTGAACTTTAACCGTACAATTGAATAAAAAAAAAACATATCATAAAACTTTAATTAGACGTGGAAATAACGATTTAAAAAAAAATAGCGCGGATGATCACTCTCGGCATTAGCACCAAACATTTATTTGTTTTATAAATGGATCCGGAATTGAACAAACATTAATTTAACAAACCTTTTTTTCCTTTCAGATTAAATTACAATTTAAGTTTTTGGTGCTTATACATAACACGGACCGTGCTGAAATAGTAACGCTATTATTTAGAAACCCATGCTTAACATGGTGAGCGACTGAGCGGGAACATAAAATAATATTCTGTAGTTTCATATAACATTTAATAAACAACAAAACCATAAGAATTGAATTCAATCTGAACATCCTATAATAAGTAAAAGGCAATGTAATCTGTAAAAAAAAAAAAAAAAAAAAAAAAAAATTAGGAATAAGTGTTTCTAATTATTATTATTAAAAAATATATTAACGTTTCTAAAATATATATTAGCTGAGAAGACAACAAACAAAAATATTTTAAAAAATCAAATATATAACAAATAGACTTGTTTATTTTACAGTTTTATTTGTTTCGAAAATGAAGTGATGTCGAATTGCAAAGTTAAAAAGAAAACATGGCCGACAAGTATAAATGTCTATCTGTAGTGTTTGTTTTCATGATTGAAGTGATTATCGAGACTTCCCAGTTGAATGTTTGAATGTCGGCTATCTTGTCGTTCTAACTTAACTCGTCATTACTTTTGTTTTTAATTAAATAGACGCTTTAAAACATGCTCAACCACACACACACACACACACACACACACACACACACACACACAAACAAAAAAAAACTATCCAGGTAGGTAAAAAAGCACGACCATCGTAAGAGATAACCTTTCAGCTGAAAAACGACGTCATCATCGACGGTCTAGCAATCAAGATAGTTGACACAGACACACTTAGACTGTCAATGAGCAGGAATTTTTGCAGAAAACTTCGAAGTTGAATTTAATAAAAGTAAATAAAGAACACAATGAGTTATATTGACAATCCTCCAATATTAATAAAGGGCGGGGGGTTGTTTGTGCGTTAAAATACAAGTGACCATTTCGTTGGATTATGGATTTTAAAGATTAGAATACGTTCTTTATCTACTTATAAATTACATTTAAAAAGAAAAGGAAGGAACATTTTTTTACTAATATTGTTGTTCTCTTTGGGACAAAAAATGTTTATAAGAGAATTCGATGAACTGAACTCCATAGCGTTTTTAGAATTATTTAATAAAAAAAATTCAAGTTTTACGGTATCGCTTTTATTAAATTGTTAGGTGAAAGTACAGAATATTTACAACACACTCTCCATGTTAAATGATAAGTTTCTAAGCAATAATTTATTATTTCAACACATAACATAACATGCAAGATATTTTTTTTTATATTCATAATTTCATTTTTCTTTTTTAAAATATTTTCTGAAAAAAAAAAACGTACTAATAAGAAAGAGATACACATTTGAAATAACGTTTTTTTTTTTTTTTTGTTTTTTTTGTCTCAAGCATTTCATGACCTCACTTTGCTGTATTTTCTTTTTAAGAATTTAATGGCGTCGTCGTATGAAAAACAATGAATTCAGGAATATCTTATGTAAAATACGGCATTACTGAAAAATGCTATTTATGTAAACATTTGAAAATGATTTTACTGTTATATAACTTGAGAAAAATACTACGAAACAATTTGTTCAATTGTAAATTGAAATAACGTTATTATTTAGAAACTCAACCAGAAGAGGTAGGGGGCTACATTTAACTATTTTGAATTTAAACTAACAATAAATACTATAAATTTGAATTTAACCTGAAACTCCTATTAAAAAAAAAAGAAAACGGTTCGTAAACTGCAGAAGTTCCAACAGAAAAGTTTAATTTGTGTTATTTATTTTGCTTAACAATATACTCTGAAAATTGAATTTAACTTGAAAATCCAGCAGTCTTGCACTTAAGTCTCGGCAAAGTTCGACAACTCTAGAAGGGTCACATCAGTATTTTACACCGTCAAATCACGAATTATTAGTTTTAAAATAAAAAAAATATGTAATTAATATAAAATATATAATTAATATAATTTCGACAAATTATTAAACATAAGACAACAACACTTTAAGAAATGTTGAATTTTCAAAGTTGTTTTATTTTGTATAAATTTATATTTTGTTACGTGGTTCACTGGTTCATTACTTCACATTTTATTTTGTTCGTTTTTCTGTTAAGACAATAATACAGACTTTCTAAAAATATGTTTATATTTTGTGTTAAATAAATAGTTATAAATATATATTTAAAAATGTATATTTTGTTTGTTTACTTTATTTAATCAAATACTTACTTCCAATATTAAAATATTTTTTTATATTAATTCCATATTTTTAGGTCCTTGTACAAGACATTAAAAAATGAAAATACCGAAAAAAGTTTAAATTATATGTATTCGTTATAGAACGAAGTTCTCCGAAAAAAAAAAAATTCACTTAATTTCATCAAGTATTTTTTTTTTTTTTTTTTTTTTACAGCGGAAAATCACGTTTTTATGAGAACGCGTTGAAGGCGGCCATTTTGGATTAAAAAAAAAAGATTTTGTTTGAATTTTAAAAACGCCAAAGGGAGATATCTCCAATTAAAGCGCTGACACCCCTTCCCATCTTTAATACTAGCTTTTCTTCCTAAAAATCGAACATTTTGCTTGGTATCAAAACACATTGTTTTTTTCGTTGTAAATTGATGAAATTAAGTGATATTTTTTTTTCAGAGAACTTCGTTCTATAACGGATACATACAATTTAAACTTTTTTCGATATTTTCCAGAACGGATACGTGCAATATAACCTTTTTTCCATTTTTTAATGTCTTGACTAAACTGTACAAGTACTTTTTATTTATTTATTTTTTTAAACTTTAATAACTTAACTGCAAGACTGCCGGATTTTCAAAAATCCCAACGAAAATCTGACGGTCTGTATTCTGCATATACTGAAGAAAAATATAGTATTTTAACAGAAATTAATGGCACCGTCGTATGAAAAACAATGAATTCAAAAATATATTATATGGAATACGGCAGTACTATAAGGTGTAAAAAAAATTAAAAAAATAAAAAATAAAAATAAATTCACGTATGTGGAGACTTCAATGTTCACAGCGTCGAATGGTTGACCCACTCAAACAAGACCGATGATGAGGGGAGGTTCTGTCATGATTTCTCCATTGCCTATGACCTCACTCAGATTGTTCAGGAACCTACCCGTGTGCCCAATAATGACGGCCAGTATGCGAGCCTACTAGACCTTTTTCTCACAACTTGCCCTGAACCATGTTCAGTTTCTGTTCTGTCGCCTCTTGGATCTTCCGACCACTCTGTTGTATCAATTAAGATAAAAATGAAATGTAATAAGTCCCCAGACGTACCACTTCATCGTACAGTATATCGATACACTAAGTCTGACTGGGATAGCTTCCGTACATTTATATCTGATCTACCTCTGCATTCCATGTTTAAAAAGGATGTGTCCTCTATAGTATTAGACCTAACTGAATGGTTAATTGTAGGTATTGACCATTTCATACCCTCTAAAAAGTTTCAGCAAAAACCTAACAGCCAGCCATGGTTCTCTCCAGAATGTGCTGCTGCCATTGCGCACAGAAATCACTTTTTCCACTGCTTCAAACGTAATAGATGTATGGAAACTAAAGCCGTTTTCAGGACTGCCAGCAACCATTGTAAGAAAGTAATAAGGAACGCAAGAGAGTTGTATGCTCAATCTGTTAAGTCCAAAGTAGCTGAGCAGCGGCTTGGTTCCCACCAGTTTTGGCAAATAGCAAACAGAATCCTGAACAGAAGCGTGTGCTCCATCCCAACTATTATCAATGGACCTGAGGTAATCTCGTCAGCATCAGACAAAGCCAAACTCTTTGTCAAGAACTTTGCAGCTAATTCTACCCTTTGCGACCAAGACCGCCAGCCCCCAATATTTCCTCCTGTATCAGAAAACACGCTATGTGATATACATATATCTGTACGTGATGTTGCCAAGCTAATCAAAAACCTTGATTCCAGTAAAGCAACTGGCCCTGATGGTATTCCAATTATAGTACTCAAAAAACTTCAACCTGAACTAGCGCCCATACTTACAAAACTGTTTAAACGTTGTCTTAAGGAGAATAGTTTCCCATCTCCCTGGAAAATCTCATCAGTATGCCCTGTATTTAAGAATTCAGGTGATCGCTCATCCCCCTCTCAGTACAGGCCAATAAGTCTCCTGTGCGTCATGAGTAAGTTGCTAGAATCTGTGTTAAATACAGAAGTAATCAAACATCTCAACAAAAATAACCTTCTTAGTGACACTCAATATGGTTTCCGTTCTGCTAGATCTACAGCAGATGTCCTTACAGTTATATCGCATAGGATTAGCAAATCTCTCGACGGTGGCAATCTTTCTAGGGCAATTGCTCTTGACATATCTAAAGCCTTTGATAGGGTATGGCATAAAGGTTTACTTCATAAGATCGCTAGCTATGGTATAGCTGGAAAAGTCTTCTCAATTATTAAATCATTTCTTTCTGATAGGTTCATAAGAGTAGTAGTTGAGGGGCAAAAATCAGAAGCTCACAGTATTAATGCCGGTGTCCCTCAGGGACCCATCCTGGGCCCAACTCTTTTCCTGATCTACATTAATGATCTTCTAAATCATATCCTTACATCATTTGTAGACATTTATGCTGACGACACTACCATTTATGGTACCACATCTAAGACAGTAAACGAGCAAGTACTATCCAATTCTCTCTCCTCTGATCTTGAGCATGTAGTACAATGGGGAAAGGAGTGGCTGGTTACTTTTAATGCATCTAAAACCAAGCTTCTCTCTTTACATCATCAACATTTTAATCCACATTTGTCATCAATTGAAATGAATGGCTCTCGTCTTCAGGAGGCCTCAAGTTTTGACAAGCTTCTGGGCTTGACCATTACTCCTGATCTTAAATGGAACACGTATATCAAATCTGTTGCCAAGGCCGCTGGAAAAATGGTGGGATCTTTCTATCGATCCAGTAGATATCTCACTGCTGATGCTATTCTCTATCTATATAAGAGCCAGGTACGTCCAAGGATGGAATACTGTTGCCACATCTGGGCAGGAGCTGCTAGAAAGGACTTGTCCTGCCTTGATAGAGTTCAAAATAGACTTCGTAGCCTCGTAGGAGATGTCCTTTTCTCCTCCTTACAACCTCTATCTCATAGAAGAGATGTTGCGAGTTTGTCTCTGATGTATCGTTATTTTCATGGAAAGTGTTCAACTGAGCTTCAATCTATGGTCCCCCCTCGCCAAACTTTCACAGGAAACACTCGTCTTGCTGTAAACACTATCAATAATTTCCCCCACTCTTTATCTGTGCCTAAACCTAAACATAGATTCCATGAACAAAGCTTCTTTCTTAGAACTGCACGCCTGTGGAATTGTCTTCCGTTTTCCTGCTTTCCGGCTGACTACAATATGGTTGTGTTCAAGTCTAAGGTAAATAAGTTCTTGATGAGCCGTTCCATATAAGTTATTAAATTTACCAAATTTTCATTACTAATGATTACTATATTGACCAACTTCTACTGTACACTCTTTAACCCTTATCCTTGAGTGGCCTCTGGGCCTTGATAATGTGGTGATGCCTTTGTAAAAAAAAAAATAAATAAAAAATAAATAAATAAATAAAAATAAAAAATAATCCGGAAAAATTCGGTATTTGTACAGTTTAGTCAAGACATTAAAAATGAAAATATCGAAAACAGTTATATTGCACGTATCCGTTATGGAACGAAGTTCTCCGAAAAACATGTCACTTAATTTCATCAAGTATTTCTTTCTTTTTTTTTTTTTTTTTTACAGCGAAAAAAAAAACAATTCGTTATGATACCGAGCAAAAGGTTCGATTTTTAGGAAGAAAAGCGAGAATTAAAGATGGGGATGGAGTATCGGCGCTTTATATGGAGTTATCTCCCCGTGGCGTGTTCAGCAAATTTCAAAATTGCTGAATTCAACACGCTCTCATAAGAACGTGTTTTTCCGCTGTAAAAAAAAAAACAAAAAAACTACTCGATCAAATTAAATCAACTTTTTTTCCTGGGATCTTCAGTCCAAAACGGATACGTACAATATAACCTTTTTTCGATATTTTCATTTTTGGATGTCTTGACTAAACTGTACAATACCAAAAATTCTATTATGAAAACATCGATTTAATAATAATTGTGCCGTTAATGAAAAACACTGCGAAACAATTTGTAAATTGAAATAAAGTTATTAAAAAATCACTCAGAAACAACACGTGTACTTTCATCTAACAATACTACACATTTGAATTTAACCTGAAAGTCCTATTGAAAAAAAAACGCGATTCCTAAACTGCAGAAGTTCCAACGGAGTAGGTTTTTTTTTTTTATCTGCAATATATGGAAGTGGTGGTATTTTTTTTATTTTTGTCTGCTTAATTTTCTTTTCTTTTTTTTTCAACAGATTATGTACCAGATTATCCAAAATAAATTAAAGAAAAATCAAAAATTAACATTTTTTAGAGGTGCTCCCGTTTCTAATTCAACGTTCTAACAATTCGATTCCTCATTTTGGAAGCATCGACTTTTTTTTTGAGGGGGGGGGCAAATTTAGCATTTTATTGGCATGTTTTTAAAGGCAAATAGCTTCTTTTTTTTTTATCTGTATTTGGGAAATTTAGCCGAAAAAAAGTCGATGCTTCCGAAATGGAGTATCGATTTACGGGAACTTTGTATTACAAACGAACTAATCTTTTATAATGAATTGTGTTATTTTTATATTTATTTATTTTGATAATCTGGTTGATTAATGACATTTCGTTAATAATCCGATGAAAAAAAAAATAACAACACAAAAAATTACAGAGGAGGGTACCGCTTACGTACGCCACATATATGCATTTGTCGGAGTAAAAAAATATTTTGTCGAAAGGCATTCCTATTTACTCTTCTTTTATCTCTACTTATCGTTTCAGTCTATATTTCGAATGTAGATTTTATAAAGAAGAACCTTATGTTTTAAAGTTTCTACTGTAAAATAATGTTTATAAAAACCGTCTCTACCACCAATAGCAATGGCCAATGACTCTTTATCTGAAAGTACATCCTTTAAACTCCTCGGCATAACGCTCTCAGGAAACTTGAGTTCAAACAATTACATCGAAAGTATCGTCAGGACCGCTGCGAAGAAGGTAGGTTCTCTCTACCGTGCTAGAAAGATACTAACGCCCGAAAGTATTCTATACCTCTATAAGGCCACCATTCGCCCACGTATGGAGTATTGTTGTCATAATTGGGCTGGTGCGTCTGCGACTAGTCTCTCGCTCCTAGACAAGCTTCAAAAGAGAGTTGCCAACCTGATAGCTCTTGAACTGTCATCCAAGCTTCAGCCCCTGTCCCATCACCGAAATGTTGCATCCCTCTGCCTTTTCTACAAGTACTTTAACGGTGAATGCTCTGACGAACTGCAAGCACTTGTGCCCCTTCGACGTGAACACCCCCGACAAACCCGACAAGCAGCTAAACCCCACCCCTTCACAGTAGGGATCTCTAGATGTAAGAGAGCATTCTACTCCAGTAGTTTCTTCCCCAGGACAGCTAGACATTGGAATTCCCTGCCGGGTCCCTGCTTCCCCGACTGTATTGACATGCAGAACTTCAAGTCTAACATGAACCGACATCTTGCTGCCAACTCCCTACACAGTACCCGTGCTTGCCTATGCCCCTGATAGTAGCCCACCTACAACAGTGGCAATGTGCCTTGTTTGGGGTGAAAATGTAAAAAAAAAAAAAAAGTAAGCCGATTCATCATATTTTTTTCTTTTCTTAGGTTCCCGACTATTTTTTTTAATTGTATTTGAAAGATTAAGGATTAAACTTAATTTCCAAAACAGAACAAAATATTTGTACACGTTAAAAAAAAAAGTTATGGAAAATGTTTTCATGGCGAGCTAACAATTCAACTAAATTTTGAAGTTAAATAAATTTATTGTAAAAATTCTTTAAAAGATAGATATTAGTTTTCCAGGTCTGTCCAAGATGATTAGTAAAGTCAAGTCCTAAGATATTGAATTAAATTAAAAAAAAACACTTTGTTTGTACAAAACATAGCTTAAGTAGTCAAAAAACCGTTCACAAAAACGCACCAAACGAAAGTTTTGTAAACATGGAATATATGGAAGCCCAAACTTTCACCCAGTTGAATAAGTGGAAATAACGTCATGTAATTATAAGGGAGGAAGGATTGCTTGTTTTCTTTTTTCCCCAGACGTGCATCCGTACATTCATATCCTGAACGTTTGTATAATTATTATTTTTTAATTGAATTATTTTTCTATATTCCTGTTTTTAAATTAATTTTGTAAAATTATTGTTCACTATTGCATAAAAATTGTTATGCTGAAAGTTTCACATTCATTCAAGCAAGGAAAATATTAAAATCTTCCATATAAAAAATATGCGAAACCTGTAATTTAAAAAAAATAGCAATATTTTTTTGCAATTATAATTGTGTATGAAAATATTAAATACACACTGCTTAATTCGATGATAATATCGGTAGTTCGAGAAATGCATTTTCTTCGAGTGATATCGAATTCATTAATACACACTTTAGGGATTTTATCGTAATTTTCTTGTAAAAATTAAATATTTTTATTGTTATATTTTACGATGCTTTATTTTCATAAAAAAAGCAAGAAAAAATCCAATCATCTTTTTTTTATTACTGAAAACCATAACTTTCATAAAACTATTTTTTAAACAAAATAATACATTTACACTAAGATTTAAATAAAAATAATGGCTTCAATATATTCGGTGATCATGATTTGAGAAATACTGAAAATTTCATTAAAATTGGTTAATTTCCAGATTTTTGGTGAATTTTTAAATAAAGTGTCAAAATGTTTATTCATTCTGAGAATCGGCATTCATTTTGCACTTAGCTAGTTAAAAACACTGTGTTTTACATTATCTTCTACCTTATCGTTTTTCATAATTTTTGGATATGTCAATTACTGTTGCATGCTAATTAAGTGTATACCATTGGTTTTACTTGAAAATCTATATTTCGAATTTAAATCTAATAAAGAAAAACTATCAAATCAATTATAAATTCTGTTTACAAAAACAAAATATTTTATTTAATAATTTTGAGAAAATATTTGTTAACTTTGAAGTATTGTTGTTTTGTATTTCGGATCCAGTTATGAAAAAATAGGATTTCTTTTATTGTGAAATAAAATTTACAAAATGAAAGTTTCTCTAATGATAAATTGTTTTCTATAAACCAGAATACACATTTGTTGATGGCACAAAGAATTATAATAGTTGTCATCAATTTTGAATAAAAAAAAAACTTTAAATTTACCATTTCTGGTATATTTTTTCCAGAATTCCACTAAAAAACATCTGATTCTTGTATAGATTAGTGATTTTATAAATTAACGCATTTCAGATGAAAACATAATTATGCACTTACCTGTCATGTCAAAATGTCTAAATTCCAAAAATTACGAAAAAATGATCCAGTAAAAAATTATTTCAAGTAAAATAGAATTTATCGAATTATTGCGTTTTATCGTGTTTTCATATGGAAGATCAATTCAGTATGAGAAACTGGCTTATCTCGCTTGACTAACATTGATTGAAATTAAGAGTCTAGTCTTTATAAACAGAACGTTATTGTGAATGATTTTTCTTGTTAAAAATACAACTAGCAAATCTATTATATTATTATACGTAAATTTTAGAACTCATGCTAAGTTCGACATGATGCGTAATTACATAATGTTTTCACCTGAAATGTGTTGGTTTAAAACGATCACTAATCTACACAAACACTCTATATGTTCTTGTAATTATTTTCTATGGATTAATTTGCCATTATTTTTGGAATTTACTAATTGCGACATGATTGTTCAGTACGTAAAAATGTTTTCAGTTGAAATGTGTTAGTTTTCATATATTTGGATTTTTGACCCATTTTTCGTTTGTATATTTCTGTGCTAAATTCCTAAATATATGTTTTACTGTAATATATAATCATTTTATTATTTAAATTAAAGAAATGTTATTGTTATTTGAATTAAAGAAAAACATTTTTTTTACGAGTATGTTGTATAGAATTCGATATTTACAATATTAAAATGTCAAAGAATAAGAAATATTTAAATAATAGGTTTATATCGACACGGTCAAAATCTGAAAGAGAAGCCAAGTTGTTTTTTGTAACGAACAAATTCATGAATTTCAAATAATTTCATCTTGTATCTTAATATGTAGTAATCCCGTGTCGAAATTAAAAAATCCAAAAGTTAACGTTCCTTTTTTTTTTTAAGAAACTTCGGAACGCTTTACAAGACATAATTCGTAATTTTGGAAAAGGAGGAGGTAACGACTGTTGTAAATACAGAAATATTATTTAAGCACCTGTAGTCATAAACTGCAGACGTTCCAACAGAAGTTTTGTAAAGGTTTTTTTTCTAACAAAATACTGTAAAAATCTAAAACACTGAAGAACAAGTAATCTTTTTACGGAAATTAATTAAAAATCATTTCAAGTGAAGTAAAATTTCTTGAATTCTTCGTGTTTTCATATGTTTTTAATGTGGAAGAGTTATGAGACCAATTCAGCATGAAAAAGTTGCTTGTCTCGCTTGACTTACCTTGACGTAACTTAAAGGCTTACCCCTTTTAAACAGAACGTAATTGTAGATGATTTTTTAAAATTAATCTAGAATATTTACTGGATTGTTATGCGTAAATTTAACAACTTATGCGAATGTCGACATGGCGCATAAGTACATAATGTTTTCACATGAAAGGAGTTGGTTTTAAACAATTGCTAATCTACACAAGCACTACATTTTATTTTATTATGTTCTATGGATTAATTTGCCATAATTTTTGGAATTTATACGAATTGCGGAATGATTTGTAGGTACGTAAAGATGTTTGTATTTGAAATACGTTGATTTGAAATATTACAAATCCACACAAGCAAGAACCGGCGAATCTTAACGAAACGAATATATCATATTTTAAAAGTTTAACGAAACGAATATATCATATTTTAAAAGTTTAACGAAACGAATATATCATATTTTAAAAGTTTAACGAAACGAATATATCATATTTTAAAACTTTAACGAAACGAATATATCATATTTTAAAAGTTTAACGAAACGAATATATCATATTTTAAAAGTTTAACGAAACGAATATATCATATTTTAAAAGTTTAACGAAACGAATATATCATATTTTAAAAGTTTAACGAAACGAATATATCATATTTTAAAAGTTTAACGAAACGAATATATCATATTTTAAAAGTTTAACGAAACGAATATATCATATTTTAAAAGTTTAACGAAACGAATATATCATATTTTAAAAGTTTAACGAAACGAATATATCATATTTTAAAAGTTTAACAAAACGAATATATCATATTTTAAAAGTTTAACGAAACGAATATATCATATTTTAAAAGTTTAACGAAACGAGTATATCATATTTTAAAAGTTTAACGAAACGAGTATATCATATTTTAAAAGTTTAACGAAACGAGTATATCATATTTTAAAAGTTTAACGAAACGAGTATATCATATTTTAAAAGTTTAACGAAACGAGTATATCATATTTTAAAAGTTTAACGAAACGAATATATCATATTTTAAAAGTTTAACGAAACGAATATATCATATTTTAAAAGTTTAACGAAACGAATATATCATATTTTAAAAGTTTAACGAAACGAATATATCATATTTTAAAAGTTTAGCGAAACGAATATATCATATTTTAAAAGTTTAGCGAAACGAATATATCATATTTTAAAAGTTTAGCGAAACGAATATATCATATTTTAAAAGTTTAACGAAACGAATATATCATATTTTAAAAGTCACGTAAATGTAAAATCTGGACATAAACAAATAAACCAATTGGTATAAGAGTAAATGTGAAAATTTTGTAAACAATTTTTCAACTTGTGTTTTATAAGATTACGATGTTGAGGGGAAAGTATTCCAATTGAAGGGTTTCCGACCGGCTGTTTTGGAAATTAGATTTTTCAATGTTTTAAATTAGTTTTATTTTTAATATAAAACGAGGTGTTCTTTTTTTCTCATTTACATTACAAACTTTATGAGGCACATATCAAACATATCGTGGCGCAGTTGATAGAGACGCTGAATCTCTACGGTTCCAGATGAACATTGTCTGAAGATAGCAGTTTCAATCCCACCCAAAGCGTGCCAGAGGTAATTGGTCAAAAATGTGGTGAGACGACAACAACTACGGATGGCAGTGATGGCTGAGAATGCAGTTAGGAGATTCGAAGTTCCTATCCGTCGCGGTTACCACCTGACGAAGGCCAGAGGAAGTTGGCCGAAACGCTGTGAACCAATAAAAAGATCCAAAAACAACAACTAATAAAGATGGGACTAATAGTCCCAAATAAAAATAAAAATAAACATATAATGCTCATCTCAAAACATGAATTCCAATTAAGGAATAATATATATATATATATTGACGTTTGACATAAAAAAAAATCTCATCTGCAAAAAAACCGTCGGAAAAAGAATTCATAAATATATTTTTATGCTTGGTTACAGAAATTTTCGAACTTTATGACACAAGTTTGAGAAATGTACATAAAACACTTTCCTATTAATATTTTTATTATATGGTTAAAGGAATTTGAAAAGCGTATATATATATTCTTTATAATTGTCTTGTTTCTTTAATCTTGTCTTAGCTAATTTTGTGTTCTTACCATTTAATATAATGTATAAATTATAATTTACTTTAAAACATGTAATGTACAACTGCATGGTGGTTATAGAAAAACTTAAGTTAGTTCAGTCATCAGGATCTCTCACCACGCGTTGCAGACAAATCCCGATTAATTTTAAAACTAAAACGGTCCAAGTCAGCACAACTGAAAGAGTTGTCGGAAATATGATGCAGTGCTTTACCATTCACCTTTCAGAACCCCAAACGTTTTGTCAGAATATATATCTTATATTGATACAATCATAACTTTGTCTTTACTTAAAGCATCCACAAAGCAGTAGAGATATTCGTTTCTAGCTGATGTAAATTTTTAAATGTTTCCAATTATGACGAAAACAACCGGGATATACATCGTATTTATGATTGTATCAATATAAAAGATATTCATCATAGTTATGATTGTATCAATATAAAAGATATTCATCATAGTTATGATTGTATCAATATAAAAGATATTCATCATAGTTATTATTATATTAATATAAAAGATATTCATCATAGTTATGATTGTATCAATATAAAAGATATTCATCATAGTTATGATTGTATCAATATAAAAGATATTCATCATAGTTATGATTGTATCAATATAAAAGATATTCATCATAGTTATGATTGTATCAATATAAAAGATATTCATCATAGTTATGATTGTATCAATATAAAAGATATTCATCATAGTTATGATTGTATCAATATAAAAGATATTCATCATAGTTATTATTATATTAATATAAAAGATATTCATCATAGTTATGATTGTATCAATATAAAAGATATTCATCATAGTTATGATTGTATCAATATAAAAGATATTCATCATAGTTATGATTGTATCAATATAAAAGATATTCATCATAGTTATGATTGTATCAATATAAAAGATATTCATCATAATTATGATTGTATCAATATAAAAGATATTAATCATAGTTATGATTGTATCAATATAAAAGATATTCATCATAGTTATGATTGTATCAATATAAAAGATGTTCATCATAGTTATGATTGTATCAATATAAAAGATATGATTATATTAATATAAAAGATATTCATCATAGTTATGATTGTATCAATATAAAAGATATTCATCATAGTTATGATTGTATCAATACAAAAGATATTCATCATAGTTATTATTATATTAATATAAAAGATATTCATCATAGTTATGATTATATCAATATAAAAGATATTCATCATAGTTATGATTGTATCAATATAAAAGATATTCATCATAGTTATGATTGTATCAATATAAAAGATATTCATCATAGTTATGATTGTATCAATATAAAAGATATTCATCACAGTTATGATTGTATCAATATAAAAGATGTTCATCATAGTTATGATTGTATCAATATAAAAGATATGATTATATTAATATAAAAGATATTCATCATAGTTATGATTGTATCAATATAAAAGATATCCATCATAGTTATGATTGTATCAATACAAAAGATATTCATCATAGTTATTATTATATTAATATAAAAGATATTCATCATAGTTATGATTATATCAATATAAAAGATATTCATCATAGTTATGATTGTATCAATATAAAAGATATTCATCATAGTTATGATTGTATCAATATAAAATATATTCATCATAGTTATGATTGTATCAATATAAAAGATATTCATCATAGTTATTATTATATTAATATAAAAGATATTCATCATAGTTATAATTGTATCAATATAAAAGATATTCATCATAGTTATGATTGTATCAATATAAAAGATATTCATCATAGTTATGATTGTAGCAATATGAAAGATATTCATCATAGTTATGATTGTAGCAATATGAAAGATATTCATCATAGTTATGATTGTATCAATATAAAGGATATTCATCATAGTTATGATTGTAGCAATATAAAAGATATTCATCATAGTTATGATTGTAGCAATATAAAAGATATTCATCATAGTTATGATTGTAGCAATATAAAAGATATTCATCATAGTTGTGATTGTAGCAATATAAAAGATATTCATCATAGTTATGATTGTAGCAATATAAAAGATATTCATCATAGTTATGATTGTAGCAATATAAAAGATATTCATCATAGTTATGATTGTATCAATATAAAAGATATTACTCATAGTTATGATTGTATCAATATAAAAGATATTCATCATAGTTATGATTGTATCAATATAAAAGATATTCATCATAGTTATGATTGTATCAATATAAAAGATATTCATCATAGTTATGATTGTATCAATATAAAAGATATTCATCATAGTTATGATTGTATCAATATAAAAGATATTCATCATAGTTATGATTGTATCAATATAAAAGATATTCATCATAGTTATGATTGTATCAATATAAAAGATCTTCATCATAGTTATTATTATATTAATATAAAAGATATTCATCATAGTTATGATTGTATCAATACAAAAGATATTAATCATAGTTATGATTGTATCAATATAAAAGATATTCATCATAGTTATGATTGTATCAATATAAAAGATGTTCATCATAGTTATGATTGTATCAATATAAAAGATATGATTATATTAATATAAAAGATATTCATCATAGTTATGATTGTATCAATATAAAAGATATTCATCATAGTTATGATTGTATCAATACAAAAGATATTCATCATAGTTATTATTATATTAATATAAAAGATATTCATCATAGTTATGATTATATCAATATAAAAGATATTCATCATAGTTATGATTGTATCACTATAAAAGATATTCATCATAGTTATGATTGTATCAATATAAAAGATATTCATCATAGTTATGATTGTATCAATATAAAAGATATTCATCATAGTTATGATTGTATCAATATAAAAGATGTTCATCATAGTTATGATTGTATCAATATAAAAGATATGATTATATTAATATAAAAGATATTCATCATAGTTATGATTGTATCAATATAAAAGATATCCATCATAGTTATGATTGTATCAATACAAAAGATATTCATCATAGTTATTATTATATTAATATAAAAGATATTCATCATAGTTATGATTATATCAATATAAAAGATATTCATCATAGTTATGATTGTATCAATATAAAAGATATTCATCATAGTTATGATTGTATCAATATAAAATATATTCATCATAGTTATGATTGTATCAATATAAAAGATATTCATCATAGTTATTATTATATTAATATAAAAGATATTCATCATAGTTATAATTGTATCAATATAAAAGATATTCATCATAGTTATGATTGTATCAATATAAAAGATATTCATCATAGTTATGATTGTAGCAATATGAAAGATATTCATCATAGTTATGATTGTAGCAATATGAAAGATATTCATCATAGTTATGATTGTATCAATATAAAGGATATTCATCATAGTTATGATTGTAGCAATATAAAAGATATTCATCATAGTTATGATTGTAGCAATATAAAAGATATTCATCATAGTTATGATTGTAGCAATATAAAAGATATTCATCATAGTTGTGATTGTAGCAATATAAAAGATATTCATCATAGTTATGATTGTAGCAATATAAAAGATATTCATCATAGTTATGATTGTAGCAATATAAAAGATATTCATCATAGTTATGATTGTATCAATATAAAAGATATTACTCATAGTTATGATTGTATCAATATAAAAGATATTCATCATAGTTATGATTGTATCAATATAAAAGATATTCATCATAGTTATGATTGTATCAATATAAAAGATATTCATCATAGTTATGATTGTATCAATATAAAAGATATTCATCATAGTTATGATTGTATCAATATAAAAGATATTCATCATAGTTATGATTGTATCAATATAAAAGATATTCATCATAGTTATGATTGTATCAATATAAAAGATATTCATCATAGTTATGATTGTATCAATATAAAAGATATTCATCATAGTTATGATTGTATCAATATAAAAGATATTCATCATAGTTATGATTGTATCAATATAAAAGATATTCATCATAGTTATGATTGTATCAATATAAAAGATATTCATCATAGTTATGATTGTATCAATATAAAAGATATTCATCATAGTTATGATTGTATCAATATAAAAGATATTCATCATAGTTATGATTGTATCAATATAAAAACTATTCATCATAGTTATGATTGTATCAATATAAAAACTATTCATCATAGTTATTATTTGTATATATAAAAGCGGAATATCTCAATAATTTTTCTTGAAACGTGTAGCGAATTCCATAACGATAGAAATTTTAAAAAATATTTTAATACAAATCACTACAAATAATATTGTCAATAAATAATAAAAGTTAATGTAATTTATTTTATTATTGCAGATGTTCCTGCTTGAACGCTTGTTTTAAATCCGAATATGTCTCTATTTCCTTTAATATTTGCTACAGAGAAAATCGGATTCGTGTGAAATTGTTTGTTTTGATAAATCAAATTCAGTAAAACATATGAGAACTCACATTGTAGAAACACCATATTCTCGTGAACAATGTCAATATTCCCGTACTGAGAAACCAAATCTAGCGATGCATATGAGTAGCAACACTAGAGAAAATCAATATTCTCGGGAACAATGTCAATATTCAGGTTCTGAGGAACAAAATCCAGCTATGAATATGAATACTCACACTGGGGAAATGCCATATTCTTGGGAACAATATCATTATTCCCGTACTGAGAAACCAAATCTAGCGATGCATATGAGAACTAACACTGGAGAAATACCATATTCTCGTGAACAATATCTATATCCACGTTCTGAGAAACAAAAATTAGCGGTGCATATGAGTACTTATACTAGAGAAAATTCATATTCTCGTGAACTATGTCAATATTCACGTTATGAGAAACCAAATCTAGCGAAGCATATGAGTACTCACATTGGAGAAAAGCCATATTCTCATGAACAATATCAATATTCACGTACTGAGAAACCAAATATAGCTATGCATATGAGTACTAACACTAGAGAAAATCCATATTCTCGTGAACACTGTCAATATTCAGGTTCTGAGGAACCAAATCTAGCTATGAATATGAGTACTCACACTGGGGAAATGCTATATTCTGTGGAACAATATCAATACTCACGTACTGAGAAACCAAATCTAGCGATGCATATGAGTACTCACACAGGAGAAAAACCATATTCTCGTGAACAATATCAATATTCACGTCCTGAGCAACCAAATCTAGTGATGCATATGAGTACTAACACTAGAGAAAATCCATATTCTCGTGAACAATATCAATATTCACGTTATGAGAAACCAAATCTAGCGAAGCATATGAGTACTCACGCCGAAGAAAAGCTATATTCTCGTGAACAATTTCAATATTCCCGTACTGAGAAAATAAATTTACCGATGTATATGAGTACTCAGACTGGAGAAATGCCATATTCTCATGAACAATATCAATATTCACGTTCAGAGAAACCAAATTCAGCTATTAATATGAGTACTCACACTGGAGAAAAGCCATCTTCTCGTAAACAATGTCAATATTCAGGTTCTGAGAAACCTAAATTAGCGATGCATATGAGTACTTACACTGGGAAAAAGCAATATTCTCGTGAAAAATATCGATATCCAAGTCCTGCTAAACAAAATCTAGCTACGCATATTAGTACTAACACTAGCGAAAATCAATATTCTCGGGAACAATGTCAACATTCAGGTTCTGAGGAACCAAATCTAGCTATGAATATGAGTACTCACACTGGGGAAATGCCATATTCTTGGGAACAACATCATTATTCACGTACTGAGAAACCAAATTTAGACTTAGTTAAACATATGAGAACACATTCTGGCGAAAAGCCATATTCTTGTGAACAATGTAAACGTTCTTTTTCTCAAAAAGCAAATTTAGTTAGACATATGAGAACACATTCTGGCGAAAAGCCATATTCTTGTAAACAATGTAAACATTCGTTTTCTCGAAAAGCACATTTAGATACACATATGAGAACACATTCTGGCGAAAAGCCATATTCTTGTGAACAATGTAAACAATCTTTTTCTCAAAAATCAAATTTAGTTGAACATATGAGAACACATTCTGGCGAAAAGCCATATTCTTGTAAACAATGTAAACATTCGTTTTCTCGAAAAGCACATTTAGATACACATATGAGAACACATTCTGGCGAAAAGCCATATTCTTGTGAACAATGTAAACATTCTTTTTCTCAAAAATCAAATTTAGTTACACATATGAGAACTCATTCTAACGAACGGGGGAAAACTTGAATGCCTACTAGACACTATCCTCGGGTGTCTAAGGTCTCTCTGTACAGGGGTTTTTCAGAACAATCTGGCATGAGGATACTTTTTCCATAGAAGTAAACCCTGACTAAATATTCAAAATCACATAGTATTCGCAGCCCAAATAAGATCTCCTCTCTACAGCTACTCCACAGCTTTTTTGAGGAATGGTGCACCTTCTCCAAGTGATATTACCTCAAGTAATAGCACGAAGCTGAATACTCCACCAGACTAGATAAATTCTTGTCCTGGAATCCAGTAATACCAAGAGACCAAAATGAAAGATATACTACAATGTATAAAAATGGTTAATTGGGGAGAGGAAAATTATGTTCTCAATTCTTTACTAACTGAGAGATAAAGAACTTAAATGGAACATTCGAATATCTATGTATCTCATATAGAGTTCAAGTATTAACCCCTGGTTGTGGGCCCCTTGATTTCTGAGAACTTCAACTGAAGTAAAATAAAACAAAAAACGAAAAGACATTCTTGTGAACAATGTAAACATTTTTTTTTTGAAAATCAATTATAGTTAGACATATGAAAACACACACTGGTGAGGACTTGAATGCCTACTAGATACCAACCTCGGGTATCTTCGGTACAGGGGTTTGTCAGAAAATCTGATATGAGGATGCTTCAAGTTTGAAGTAAACCCTGACCAAACATTCAAACAAAAATGAAAATGAAAACTTCTAAATCTACAAACTGGCAGGATATCGCCCAGAATAAAAAGATCCCCTCAGCATGGCTATGCACTGGGTCATACGAGGAAATCAACGGTGCACCTTCTCCTAGTGATGTTACCACAAGTAACAACTCTAAGCTGGATACTCCATCAGACCAGACCAACTCTAGTCCTGGAATTCGGCAAAACCAAGCAAGGACCACCAAAAAAAGGAACTATAATCTTATCAAGTGGTCTGTTGAGGAGAAGAAAATAATTCTTCACTGTTTTGCATATTCAAGATATGAAAAATGGGGAAGAAAAAAAAATTCTATATTCGACGCCCAAATAAAATCGTCTCTCTTACCAAAGGAAAAGGTATTAGAGATAACAACTAAAAACTTACTGTCGATCGTGTCACATGTTAGCAAATATCTTAGCAAAGATATAAGAGATGTAATAGAGCTAAAGGCTCTTGCTGAGGCAGAGGAGGACTTTAGCCAAAGGGACACAACTGAGTTTACGCAAACTCAATGGAGCAGGGAGGATAAATGGATGTTTATATGGGCGATGGAATATGCAAAAATTAAGTATTCAAAACTCAAAGAAAGATGCCAAGAATGGCAAAAAATCTTTAAGCATCATTGCCCAAATAAAAAAGGCATCGCAAGAGAAAAACTCACAGGCCAGAAGTTTAACTTCATGAAGAACAATGCTTCTCTACGCAGCAGATTTCCAGCATGATTAGAGACATTAACTTGATGATTGAGGATGACATCTGCCCAATAAGCAACCCCATCCCTCTTCCCAGTGATATTACACCAGAACCCATTTCATCTCAACTACCCGACATGGTCTCAGACCTAACATTGACAGAGGAGACGCATTATCAAGGGCAATTCCCAATAAACAACAGTAACTCTCCTCAAGACTCACCCCCGAAAATATCTCAACTAAAACATGGGCAAAAACAACACCGCAATGCCCCACCTGTTAACATGACACTGGATGCCGACCAGATGGAGCTGGAGGCAGAACTGGCGAATAAAATAGAAATGGCACGATGCCTGGCTGTTGGAGATCGACCCAGACTGGTGAAAATAAATTGTACCAAAGCCTTCAAGATCCTTGTTACGAAAGTGAATGATGCTCTTACAAAAATTGTCCCAACTAATGCGTCATTAACTGAAATAAACCATGCAACTTTTGGGGCAGCATGGTTTATGCAGAGGAAACTTTCACCTCAGCATAAAGAGAAAAAAGAGGGAAAATTTGAGGCCAAAACAAAAGAACCAGTCCGGAAAAGTAGGCTTCAACAGAAAATATTAAAACTCCGAAAGGAAACATCCCGGATATCTGTCATTCTGTTATGTGACAGCACAGGGAAAAAATTAAAAAAGAAGATGAATAAACTTAAAACTGACTATTCTCTTCATAACCAAGTGCAGCTAAGAGCAAAAATAGCAGAAAACCAAGCTGAAATAAAAGCTTTAGCTGCACAGATTAAAAACAAACAACAGAAAATAGAGCCCAAGTCATTGAATGGGTTGTTTGGCAAGAACCCAAGGATGGTGTACAGAAATTTAATTAAAGAGAAAATCAAGGTAAATTCGCCACCGTCACAGGAAGAAGTGGGGTCATTCTGGAGGTCACTGTATGAGGATCCCAAACAACACCAAGAGAGGGAGTGGATATATACAATTAAAGAGGCTGTCAAGGGCAAACAAAATATGCCACCACTAAACATCACGAAAGATGCTCTAAGGAAAAAAATCACCCATTTTGGCAACTTTAAAAGCCCAGGAATTGACAAGATCCCAAATTTCTGGCTTAAAAAACTCACAGCACTTCATGAACATTATGCACAGGCATTTACTCGTGTTGTCAGCGGTGAGGAAGATCCACCAGAATGGTTAACTCTTGGTAAAACGACTCTGGTACCCAAGAGACTCACTTGCCCAATAAATACAGGCCTATCTGCTGCCTCTCAACCACATACAAGTGGCTTACAGGAATGATTGCAGATGCAATCTATCAACACCTGACCGAGGGTGAGTACCTTGAAAACGAATAAAAGGGATGCACCAGGAATAAACTTGGTACAAAGGACCAACTGATCCTCAACAAAACCATCCTGGAGGACTGAAAAAAGCGTCAAAGACACTTATCAATGGCTTTGATAGACTATAAGAAGGCATTTGATAGTGTGCCTCACTCCTGGATACTGCAATGTTTGGAGATATATAATGTTGATGAGAGCATAAGGACATTCCTTAAAAAACAAATGACCATGTGGCAAACATCAATGGCTCTACACCACATGGGAGGGACAATACAAACTTCAAATCTTTGTCCAGCGAGGTATATTTCAAGGTCATAGCCTGTCACCATTGCTTTTCTGCCTTACTATTGACCCACTCAGCAAGCTCCTCAAAACATGTGATGCTGGGTACAGTCTTAGTAGGGGAAGGGAAAAAGAAAAAAGCAAAAGAGTAAATCATCTACTTTTAATGGACGATCTCAAACTCTATGCAGAGACAGAAAAACAGCTTGTCTCTCAGATTGAAAATGTAAAGACTTTTACAGAGGATGTCTGCATGGAGTTTGGATTTGATAAATGTGCCAAATGCACAATAAAAAAAGGAAAAAAGACGACATCCGAAAATATTCGGTTCAATGATGGCTTGATTGAAGACCTAGGAGAGGATGCCACATATAAGTACCTCGGTATAGAGGAAAATGTAACTGTTGAGCATGAAAAAATGAGACATTAGGTGGAACAAGAATACACATCACGCCTTAAAAAGATCCTCAAATCCAAATTAAGCCCGAAAAACAAAATAACTGCCATAAATCAACTTGCAATCCCTGTCATCACATATGCGTTTGGTATTATTGACTGGCCCCAATACAGTATCAATAGGCTAGATACAAAGACCAGGAAACTCCTAACCTTGCATGAAATAATATACCGAAATCAATGTATGGACAGGATATACCTCCCACGAAGAGAGGGTGGCCTCGGTCTCACTGAAATAAACCATGCATATCGAGCCACCATAGTAAGCATGGGGCAGTATATTAAAAGCTCAACAGATATGACAATAGAAATAGTGAGGGACCACCATGAACGTCTACCTCAACAAACTTCAGTCACGAAGCTTGCCGAAAACTTTGGGGGTGTCATACTGGAAAATACTGCCGAGGTATATGATAATCCAGCAACACAGATTGCAAGAAAAAAGAGAAAAAAAATACACCGAAATCGAAATAGACACAAGAAAGTAAGGATGGAACAACATAAAAGAGCAGGAAAGTTTCTGGAAGAGCTTAAACAAGAATATATAGACAAGGATGCTTCACTCCAATGGCTCAAGAGCGGGAGACTTCCATTTGATGAGGAAAGACTCATTGTAGCCAGTCAAGACCAAGGCTTACTCACAAATGGATTCAAAAAAATGGCTGGCCTACAAGCAAATGGCCAATGCCGGTTTTGCCACTCAGCTATTGAGAGCCCAAGCCACCTAATGTCTGCATGCCCAATCTTATTGGCAGATGGCCTCTACACTGCCCGCCACAACAAAGTATGTAAGTACCTTCATTGGAAAATCTGTGGAGAGATGCAGCTTGACAGAGCGACGAACATCTGGGAACATGAACCACCACCAATAACATCAAATGGAAAAGTGACCGTGTTCTATGACAAAGACATACAGGCGGGGAGATACATAAAAGACAAGGCCATCAAGCCAGATATTGTAATATGGAACAAGCCTGAAAGAACTGCGCTCATTATCGATGTTACAGTCCCAAATGATTTTGGCCTTAACAGAGCTGAACGGGAAAAAATAAAATATCAGGACCTAAAAAATGATCTAAAAACGACATGGTCTCTGAAAGAAATAAACATTATACCGGTTGTGATAGGAGCAACTGGGTTAATAAAAAAGAATCTTCCTAAATACTTAGAAGCAATCCCTGGAAGACCAAGCTGTAACGAAATACAAATAGCAGCCATAAAGGGAACAACATCTATTCTTAAAAGAGCCCTCGGATATAAATTTAAATCATAACAGAATCAAGTGTTAGCTCCAGGAGGGAGCCCCTTGATCTCTTAATACTTACTGAAGTAAAATAAATAAAAAAAGGGAACGGCCACATTCTTGTGAACTGTGTGGGTTTTCTTCTCCTTCAAAATCAAATTTAATGACATATATGAGAAGACACACTGGAGAAAAGCAACATTCTTGTGAAGTGTGTGGATATTCTTGTTGTGAAAAATCAACTTTAATGAAACATATGAGAAATCACACTGAGGAAAAGCCATAATCTTGTTAAGTTTTTAATCAATCAAGTTTAGTCAAACCTATGAGAAATCACTGCGAAAAAGCCATATTAATGTAAAATATGTGAATATTTCTATTCTAAAACCTTTATTTTAGTGATACATATCAGAAATATATTCAATTAATAAAAATATTTTCATTCAAACCATGCCGATCGTTCTAAGCGGAAGAACAGAATATAGTACATCTGAAGAAGGAATAAATTGGTTTAAAGCTATAAAGTATTAAAAAGATATACACATTTTACCAAATGGACTCATAAACATTGAGAAATAGTTAGTCATAACCAAAGACGAAACTGTTATGTGCATAGTCTTGTAATAAAATTTAGAATTTACACTGAGGAAAATGCAAAGAAATTTAAATGTAAGAATTTCAAAAAATGGTGAATGTAAAGAGATATTCGAACAATTGCAATTAAAATAATGAACAGAATCTTTATGTATCTCGGTTGGAATGTATCAAAAAACAGGTGAATTTCAATCATCCAGTAGCATGTACCATCCTCAGCTAGAACAAAATGATTGGACAATTTTAAAGAAAAAAGAGAAATGAATATCTTAATGTAAGTAAAATACGGCTGAAATGACAGAACATTGAAAAATCTCTGCATAGACAAACTAGTAAATTTGTGGTAAAATTATTTTTGTCATTAATCTATTTATTTTGGTTAACAAGAAAATCACTGATTGTTATAGAAAAAAAAAACTTAACGTGGCTTTGATTACCAAAACGTATAAGATAGTGTGCAACACTGACGTTTACTACAATTCTTCGATTGTCATTAGATCGATTTGGTAATCGAGAAAAAAAATTTTTTTATATTAAGATGCGGAAAAAAGTATAACACGATATTTCACTAAGCAACGATAACAATCCTGCTTTAATTTTCAATAGGCCGTAAATGACAAAGTTCTCTCTGATTCTCTCTCCTCTGATCTTGAGCGTAGGGGAAGAGGTGGCTGGTTACTTTTAATGCATCTAAAACCAAGCTCCTATCATCAACGCTCTGATCCCCATCTGGCATCAATTGAAATGGATGGTTCTCATCTAAGGGAAGCTCCATGTTTTGATAATCTCCTGGGTTTTATCTTTACTCCTGACTTGAAATGGAACACGTACATCAAGTATGTTGCCAAGGTCGCTGGAAAAATGGTAGGATCCTTCTACTGCTCATAAGATATCTCACTGCTGCTGCGATTCTCTATCTATATAAAAGCTAAGTCCGTTCAAGGATGGAGTCCTGCGGCCACATCTGGACAGGAGTTGCTAAAAACAGCTTATCCTGTCCTGACAGTACAAAATAGACTTTGTGGCTTAGTGGGGATGTCCTTTTCTCTTCCCTGCAACCTCTCTCCCACTAGAGAGACGTGGCGAGCCTGTCTTGGTTTTATCGTTACTTCCATGGCAAGTGCTCGGCTGGGCTCCAGTCTCTGGTCCCCCCTCGCCAATCTTTCACGATAAACACCTGTCTAGCTGAAACCACTGTCAAAAATTTTCCCCACTCTTTATCTGTGCCAAAACCAAAATGTAGATTCCATGAACAAAGCTTCTTTCTTAGAACTGCACGTCTGTGGAACTCTGTTCCTTTTGCCTGTTTCACACCTGACTACAACCTGGATGTCTTCAAGTCCAACATAAACAAATTCCTGACAAACCGCCCCCTTAAGTAAGACACTTTATCAAATCTCCAATACTAATGATTACTACGATAGTATCCCATTGATTACTGTACACGCAATAACCCTTATACCTGAGTGGCTACCGCGCCTTGATAAGTGGTGACTACCTTGTAAAAAATCCATTTGGTAATCGAGAAAACATTGCTTTTTTATATTAAGATACGGAAAAAAACTATAACACGATATTTCAATAAGCAACAATAACAATTCCGAATGTGAACAAATTAAAAGAAATCTTCCAAGTAAAAATCTTTTTTTTCCTTTAATCTTAGTTCAAGCTTTATGCCACCTGAAATACAAAATAGTCAAATTACAACGAAACAAATCTCAAATCTATAATCTGGCAAGGTGCCGACTAAAATTAAAATACCTCTTCAGCATGGCTAGCTACAAGGTCATATGAGCTAATGACTGTGGAGCTACTATTAGTAAGGTTTACAAAATTAACAAGCTGGAGACGCCATTAGACCAAACCAAATATTGTCCTGGAATTCACCAAAACAATAAAGTCCACAAAAAAGACATAATATAGTTTAATAGTTTATTGAGAAAACGAATTAGTTACTACCAATTCGCTTACTTGAAGTATTAGAAGTTGGAAATAATGAAATATAAAATATTCAGAAATCAAATGCAACCCTTTCCCTCCCACTAGAACGAAAAAATTATATTTGATTTCATCACAATATGTAAATATCTTTTTAAAAGATATAGTAGATAAAATAAAGTAAACAATCAGGTTATATGAACACACCTTCATTTGCACAAATCCAATTGAATTGAACAATAAAAAAAGTTGATGCTGATATCGACAATTTAATGTCTGAATAAAACTCACAAAGTTGATAGAAAGAATTACAATGTAATGCCCATTCAATAAAATACAATTGTTTTATATGGTTTCACTTTTCAAGATATGGAGGAACGAGAATTTCTTTATTTGAGATTCAAATACAATTGTTTTATATGGTTTCGCTTTTCAAGATATGGAGGCACAAGAAATTCTATATTTGAGATTCAAATACAATTGTTTTATATGGTTTCGCTTTTCAAGATATGGAGGAACGAGAAAATCTATATTCGAAACTCAAATACAATTGTTTTATATGGTTTCGCTTTTCAAGATATGGAGGAACGAGAAATTCTATATTCGAAACTCAAATACAATTGTTTTATATGGTTTCGCTTTTCAAGATATGGAGGCACAAGAAATTCTATATTCGAAACTCAAATACAATTGTTTTATATGCTTTCGCTTTTCAAGATATGGAGGAACGAGAAATTCTATATTCGAGACTCAAATACAATTCTGCTCATGAATAAATAATAGCTATTACTACGATCACCAAATAACTAATAAAAATTAGTTTATCACCGTAAATTTACATATCTCAAAAGATGAGTTAGAACTCAAATAAAAGCAGCTATTTTCAAAACACTAAAACAAATGATTTCTTTACAATTAAATTTGTACAAAACCTATTTAATAGGTAATAAAAATTTACGTTGACGTGAAAATGAGATTTTTTTATTTTTAGAGATGTATAAAAATACATTATTTTTAGAGATATATAAAAATAAATTATTTAAGAGATATATAAAAATAAATAATTTTTAGAGATGTATAAAAATAAATTATTTTTAGAGATATATAAAAATAAATTATTTTTAGAGATATATAAAAATAAATTATTTTTAGAGATATATAAAAATAAATTATTTTTAGAGATATATAAAAAAAATAATTTTTAGAGATATATAAAAAAAATAATTTTTAGAGATATATAAAAAATAAATTATTTTTAGAGATATATAAAAATAAATTATTTTTAGAGATATATAAAAATAAATTATTTTTAGAGATTTATAAAAACAAATAATTTTTAGAGATATATAAAAATAAATAATTTTTAGAGATATATAAAAATAAATAATTTTTAGAGATGTATAAAAATAAATAATTTTTAGAGATGTATAAAAATAAATAATTTTTAGAGATGTAGAAAAATAAATTATTTTTAGAGATGTAGAAAAATAAATTATTTTTAGAGATGTAGAAAAATAAATTATTTTTAGAGATGTAGAAAAATAAATTATTTTTAGAGATGTAGAAAAATAAATTATTTTTAAAGATCCAGAGAAAATAAATAATTTTTAGAGATGTATAAAAATAAATAATTTTTAGAGATATATAAAAATAAATTATTTTTAGAGATATATAAAAAATAAATTATTTTTAGAGATATATAAAAATAAATTATTTTTAGAGATATATAAAAATAAATTATTTTTAGAGATTTATAAAAACAAATAATTTTTAGAGATATATAAAAAAATAATTTTTAGAGATATATAAAATAAATTATTTTTAGAGATATATAAAAATAAATAATTTTTAGAGATATATAAAAATAAATAATTTTTAGAGATATATAAGAATAAATTATTTTTAGAGATATATAAAAATAAATTATTTTTAGAGATATATAAAAATAAATTATTTTTAGAGATATATAAAAATAAATTATTTTTAGAGATATATAAAAATAAATTATTTTTAGAGATTTATAAAAACAAATAATTTTTAGAGATATATAAAAATAAATAATTTTTAGAGATATATAAAAATAAATAATTTTTAGAGATGTATAAAAATAAATAATTTTTAGAGATGTATAAAAATAAATAATTTTTAGAGATGTATAAAAATAAATAATTTTTAGAGATATATAAAAATAAATAATTTTTAGAGATGTAGAAAAATAAATTATTTTTAGAGATGTAGAAAAATAAATTATTTTTAAAGATCCAGAAAAAATAAATAATTTTTAGAGATGTAGAAAAATAAATTATTTTTAAAGATCCAGAAAAAATAAATTATTTTTAGAGATGTAGAAAAATAAATTATTTTTAAAGATCCAGAAAAAATAAATTATTTTTAGAGATATATAAAAATGAATTATTTTTAGAGATATATAAAAATAAATTATTTTTAGAGATAATTAAAATAAATTATTTTCAGAGATATATAAAAATAAATCATTTTTAGAGATATATAAAAATACGTTATCTTTAAAGATCTATAAAAATAAAACAGTTGAAACAAAAAATGCTAATTCCTCAAACAAGGATTTTTATCAGAAATTACCTATCAACTTGGAATTAAATATCAAAAGTTAAATTTTCTGAAATGTCTTTCTTATAGATGAGATTTTTACATCGAAATTGCACCTCATTGAAGCCAATCATGGGATTCATACTCTAAAGGTATTTTCGAAAGAATGCTTGAATAACGCAACTCCGACAAAATGGACTTTAGCATTGCAATTTATTTAGGATATGCTCACCAATGCTTAAATAAATAACGCATTCCTCCCCCAAGAATCATTTATTGTAACACAATATCCCCACCAAAAAATTATTAATTCTAAACTCTAGATCAACTGATAAAAAAATAATTAACCTCATTTAATATTGGCATTATTAACTTTAACATTTACCTTAGTTATGACAGTATGTTTTCAAGCTGAAAATTTGGTTATATTGTAAAGCTTATCAAAACTAAGTATTTTATACCTACTACAATAATTTAATGCACATATTTTAGAAATGAAATATTTTTTATCACTATTTAAAGCATTGTAATTTGGATCTAATTTCGGCAAACACATATTGAATTTTCTTATTAATATCATCAATATTTTGATAAAATTTTTATTCAATTATTTAATGTTATTTGATTTTGATTTTATTTCAGCAAACACATATTGAATTTTCTTATTAATATAATGAATATTCTGATAAAATTTTTATTCAATTATTTAATGCTATTTGATTTGGATTTCATTTTTACAAATAATACACATTTACTGAATTGTCTGTTGGATACCATTAATATTCTTGCAATATTTTTTTACAATTATTGTAATATGTTCATGTTTTCTAATTTCATTGTCATCCTTCAATGGGTTGGTATTTTTTTATTCTATATTTTCAATTAGATTTGTATAAGTATTTCTCGGCTGAATAACCTCGATATTCTGAAAATAAAGTTATTTATCACCGTATAACTTTGTTCTTTTATTGATCATAATCTATCCCCACCATAATAATAATGTAATTTATAAATTTAAATGTAGCTGCATTGTGGACTACGTGGGTCGGATGTTGTTATGACTTCATAGTAGAGTTCAATTGCGCGTAACTAGCAAAATCAGGAATAGAACTTATCTACAGAGTATTTTTTATAAAAACAACCGGTTCTTCTATAGCTGAAAATTTGCTTAAAAAGCTGGCATGTGCCACGATTTTTAGCACTGACTTATTCACAATTCTGAGTCATGCTCATTCGATCTATCACCTGGAGATCTTGGAGACTATTCACGTTCGTTTGAAGAAACCTTATCTCTGCAAGAAGAGGGAATGTCTCTTAGATTTGAACGTAATCAGTCTCAAAGTGATATCAAAAGATAATTTTAAAAAGAGGCAATGCAGATGAGTTTTAAAAGAAGGGGTAATTCCTCTAAGGGAAGTAACTCTATTTTACAAAATACGACGGTTGAAAAGCACTTGCTTGTGAAGAGTGCGACGTTTGCGAGAAGAAAGACCTGATTTAAAGAATTTCAAATATATACGTGTTAAATATAAGGCTTAACACAAATTAATTAGCTTTCTCGTGATTCGTTCAACTTTGAAAAGAATTTCTGGCGTTTATATCACTTAACACAAATTACTTAGCTTGTCGCAGCACGAGGGAGGAGAAAGCTATCTCGGCTATTATGGCTTTCGGTCCAAAACTCATACTTTTTGTGCGCTTTTGCGCATGCTCGTCACATATTCAATACTAGCAAGGATACCCGGAGTAGATTGGGATCGTATAAGACAATGAGAAAAATTTTGAACATACCTGCTATTCTTAAGACGGAGGAAGTTTTTATGACTATGTATCATTTGCCATCTATAGCAAAAGAATATTTTACCTACCTGTTTTCTTATTAAGGCAAACTACAAATAAGTTGTGAGAGCAGGTATCCAACACTTTTGTTTCGGTTCTGTTGTTGGAGTGGGGGATTCCTGATTGTAGATGGATTCCCTTTATCAGAAGGCTGTTGATTGTCTGACTGATTATTGTGGTAGGTAGCGTCTAGAAGGTCGTCATTTGCAGATCGTACAGCTTAATGAAAACGATCAATGATAAGGGCATGTTTTATGAGCACATTTAACACATTAAAAGGAAGCACGCCAAAAAGCAGGTTACGAACATTATATATATACAAAGAATATTTATTTACACAGAAGATTACGAACATTACATATATACATGAATATTTATTTACACAGAATATTACAAACATTACATATATACAAGGAATATTTATTTACACAGAATATTACAAACATTACATATATACAAGGAATATTTATTTACACAGAAGATTACGAACGTTACATGCCGTAGGCAAGCGAGGGAACAATGAGACATGTTGTCATCTCGACATCTCGAATGCAAAAATGAAGAAGAGAGAAAAAATGGAAGAGGTAACATAGAATGCCACCTGTTGGCAAAGCTAAGATTACCGCAAGGGCGGTAACCGGTGCATATAGAAGGTGCATATATAGATGTGTATGCAGTTTGATGAATGCCTGTTAGATTTGATAGGGTGTGTTCCTATAGCGGTAAGTTTTAAGCACTCGAGCATTTATTCAATATTTTTGAATAGCAGATTCATTGGTTCAAATTTCAAACACTCGAACATTTATTCAATATTTTTGAATAGCAAATTCATTGGTTAAAATTTCCAGCACTCGAGCATTTATTCAATATTTTTGCATAGCAGATTCATTGGTTCAAATTTCAAGCACTCGAACATTTATTCAATATTTTGAATAGCAAATTCATTGGTTCAAATTTTAAGCACTCGAGCATTTATTTAATGGCTAATTTATCTCCGGGCAGTAAGGTATCGATTTTAAAGATTAATTTTAGGATGTTGACATCGGGGATTACTATTGTTCAATCTAAAAGCGTGTATTGGTAATTAATCCAATCCATGCTTAGATTTGTCTGTTGTCTTCTACAAACATCAATAATGATCTTGTTAATCAACTGCTTCTTCATCCCAAAAGAGTATGTGTTGGAGTATACTGATATATATATATATATATATATATATATATATATATATATATATATATATATATATATATATATATATATATATATATATATAAAATAAATTCCACATCCAAACAACGTCGCATCCCACAAGAGCAATGACAGTCAAAGAACCGGAAGTCCAAGACTCGGGTTTCGCCCTCATTTGGGCCCATCAGTTAGACACATCCGAACTCAGGATTTGAAACCCAAGCCCCTTGCGTTCGGATGTGTCTAACTGATGAGCCCACATGAGGGCGAAACTCGAGTCTTGGACTTCCGGTTCTTTGACTGCCATGGCTCTTGTGGGCTGCGACGTTGTTTCGCTGTGAAATTTATTATATACAATCTCTCACATTCTGAAAACCACACACACACACATATATATATATATATATATATATATATATATATAAACATAACATGCATATATACGTGTCAAATTGTATAGCATGTACATAACCGTGCTCATGTAAATATGTCTCTGGACGTATGTATAGTGTTCTCCTTTCTGTTTTTTAGTATACAGCATTTACGGTATTCTCTGTGCGGGTATATATACATATTAAACCTGTTTACAACTGAAACAAATAACATACCCTTGCTGTCTTGGTGGTTTGTCATGCAGGACGAATACATTTCCTCTGAAGTAATATTTTCATATGAATTTATTCCATGGATGATACTTCTGTCTCAGTTGCAGACAATTCTCTCTGTGTTCTACATCCTTACTAATTAGAAACTAAACACAGATTAATTTGTTATGAAGATTAGTCTCTAATTAGTCTATCTGCTTACATGAATTGCAGACACAAAATCTGTATCCAAATCTACTGACCAACCCAGACTCTGGTTAGGCCAATTCTGACCGACGGTCTCTCTAACTAGATGATGTATAATAACACGTTTCTTTGTTCATTCTCTTACGTCACCAATAAGGTCATCGTATTGTTTATTGCATATAGTATTTTTATTTCCAAGTTAAAAAAACTATTTGTACGAATTTTATTATCTTTATCTTTCTGAATCAAATTCCAACTGTTATAATTTATTTTGTAACATTTTCCTTTATTGAAATATTTCATATTGAATAACATATAACAATCGCAGTGTTCTCCCGCTTTATCAACCGCTACCAAGGAGTCACAAAATGCAACAATATTTGGTAGTGAGACAGTATATATTTACCTGTATTCTTTAATAGTCTCTCACTCGTTGTGGCTATGAAATTTATATTACATTTTACTAGCCATGCTCCTGTGACAACTTTATCAATAACCAATATAGTGAAACAATACAAGAATCGATGCAACTCTAACATTCCGCCTTGTAGTTGACGTCTGCTGAGGCAAACATTTGGTGTGATGTTCATTCACCATTTTTATTTTGGGATCAGAAGAACATTTGATATATTGATCTTTGCTTACCATTGAAGCTCGGTATGCATGGTTAATTTCAGTGAGCCCTAAGCCACCTTTTCTCAGTGGTAAGTACAGCTTGTCCATGCACTGATGTTTGTAAATGATTCTATGAAGGGCCAGCATTTTCCGAGTTTTTACGTCAACGCAATTGATATGGTTATGTGGACAATTGATTATACCAAATCCATAAGAAACAACGGGTTTTGACAATTGATTGATGAAGTAATTTTGTTTTTTAGTGATAATTCATGTTAAAGTGTCGCATTCTCCTCTACTCCCAGGTATTTATAGACACCATCTTTTCCAAGGTTTTCAATATGACCATTGTCAAGATTAAGATGTTCTGATGCTGTCTTTCTTCTTTTCTTTTTGGCGCACTTAGTGTATTTGTCTACCATGCAGATGTTTTCTGTATAATTTTTTAACAATGTCTATCAGAGAGACAAGTTGTTTCTCGGATTCTGCATAGAGTTTCAAATCGTCCATAAAGAGTAGATGGTTTACTCTTTTATTTTCCTCCTTCCTTCTATCCATGCTGAAATTGTACCTAGCATTGGATCGTTTAAGTAGCTTATTACTGGATGCATTGTGAGGACGAAAAGAGGCGGTGAGAGGCTGTCTCTTTGGAATATTCCTCGCATGATCTTAATGTTTGGGGTCTGTATCTTTCCATCCGCATGCTGTAGCGTAATTGAGGTGCACCATCTGCCATTTGTTTTTGGAGGAATGATCAATGTGCACATTGTACAGCTCCAAACAGCAAAGTATCCAAGACTGATGTAAACTGTCAAAGGGCTTTTTGTAATCAATCCAGGCCATTGACAGATTACTTTGTCTTCTTCTGAAGTCTTCTAATATGGTTCTGTTTACAAGGTCTTTTGTGCCTAGTTTTTTCCTCGTACACCCCCTCTGATAGCTTTCTAGGTAATCACCAGCAATCAGATGGTCGTATGTTGCATCAGCGATAATCCATATTAGAAGATTCTTAGTTGTTGTAAAGCAGCAGGTTGGTCGATATTTGTTAGCCATGTGGGTGTCCGCATTTTTGGGAATAAGTGATATACAGCCTAAAGTAAGTGATGATGAAGTGCTATCAGTTTTTTCAGCCAGAAATTTGGTATGTTGTCTATTTCTGGGGTTTTGAAATTACTATATACAGCTACTTTCCTGCAGACAGCTTCTTAGGTAATTTTTACAGCTAACATCTTTTCTTTATCCTTATTCGACTCTTTTATGGTATTTATCCAATTGTGTTCTTTATGTACTTTAGTGTCCTCATAGAAAGGCCTCCAGAAGTTTTCAAATTCCGCTTGAGTTGGTTGGGAGCTCACCTTTATTTCTTCTCTAACGAGGCCCCTATAAACCATTCTTGGGTATATTGCAAAAAGTTTATTTATTCTTTTTGCTTCAAAGTTTTGCGTTTTGTTTTTATTTGTACGTGTTGGGGTAAGAGTTTTAACTGAATAAACCAGCTGTCCCGTGTGTTGTCTGATTTATTTCACTCAATGTTGCATTAATTGTAGTGATTCTTGTGAGGGTATAATTGACTTTTGAAACACGCACCTTGTAGGCTTTATTCATTTAAATTTTTAACAGTCTTTGCCGATCTTCAACAGTCAGACTTTCTTGCTCTAGTTCCACCTGTTCCGAGTCCAGTGTCACATGTTCAAGTGGGACATATTATTGGTATGTCTGCCCATATTTAAATTGTGTTGGGTCTGTTGGGAGTGATTACTGGGGAGATGTTGCATTATAAGATGGAGTGACACGTCGGGTATATTTTGGTTTGTTTTTTGTAGACATCTTAGACTGGGACTTGTTGGCATTGTGAGGTGAGAATGTGTTGTAACGTCTTCCTGTTGGGTTTGGCAGATCTTGGGTATAGTACGCTCCTCAGTTTCGGCAAATTCAGCAGTGTTAGATTTGGTCAAATCAATCGCTGCTTCACTAAACGTTTTCTTCTTGATTGACTCTCTAACATCTTTTGGGAGATATTTATATACTTGGGATACAATTGAAAGTAAGTTTTTAGTTGTAGTTAGTGATGTTTTCTCTTTTGCTAAGATGGAAGATTTAACTAGATACTCAAATACTGTAGCTTTTTCCTCCCCCATTTCTCATACCTTTAGTATACGAAACAATAAAAAATAATTTTCTTTTTTTTGTTATATTGTCTTTTCCTTGTAGTCTTTGTTTGGTGTAGACGGATTACAGGACTAGAATTTGAATAATGTGGTAGAGTGTCCAGCTTAGTGTTGTTATTTGTAGCAACATACCCAGGAGAAGATGCACCATTATTTTTCTATGACTTAGTGATTAGCTATGCTGAGGGGATCTTTTTATTCCGGGCGACATCCTGCCAGTTTGTTGATTTAGTTTTATTTTTCATTTTAATTTAAATTCGAATATTTGATCAAGGTTTACTTTATATTGAAAACTGAAAGTATCCTCATACCATAGTCCCCGCTAAACCCCTGTACAGTGAGATCGAAGACACACGAGGTTAGTGTCCAGTAGGCATTCAATTCTCCACAGTGTGAGTTCTCATATGTGTAACTAATAATGATTTTCGAGAAAAAGAATATCCACACACTTCACAAGAATGTGGCTTTTCCCCAGTGTGAGTTCTCATATGTGTCACTAATGTTGATTTTTGAGAAAAAGAATATCCACACACTTCACAAGAATGTGGCTTCTCCCCAGTGTGAGTTCTCATATGTGTAACTAATGTTGAATTTCGAGAACAAGAATATCCACACACTTCACAAGTATGTGGCTTTTCTCCAGTGTGAGCTCTCATATGTCTCACTAATGCTGATTTTACAGAACAAGAATATCCACACACTTTACAAGAATGTGGCTTTTCCCCAGTGTGAGTTCTCATATGTATCACTAATGTTGATTTTTTAAAACAAGAATATCCACATACTTCACAAGAATGTGGCTTTTCCCCAGTGTGAGTTCTCATATGTGTAACTAATGATGACTTGTGAGAATAAGAATATCCACACACTTTACAAGAATGTGGCTTTTCCCCAGTGTGAGTTCTCATATGTCTCACTAATACGGATTTTTGAGAACAAGAATATCCACACACGTCACAAGAATGTGGCTTTTCCCCGGTGTGAGTTTTCATATGTCTCACTAATAATGATTTTTGAGAGCAAGAATATCCACACACGTCACAAGAATGTGGCTTTTCCCCAGTGTGAGTTCTCATATGTGTCACTAATGATGATTTTACAGAACAAGAATATCCACACACTTCACAAGAATGTGGTTTTTCCCCAGTGTGAATTCTCATATGTCTCACTAACTTTGATTTTTCAGAACTAGAATATCCACACACTTTACAAGAATGTGGCTTTTCCCCAGTGTGAGTTCTCATATGTATCACTAACTTTGATTTTTCGGAAAAAGAATGGCCACATACTTCACAAGAATGTGGCTTTTCTCCAGTGTGAGTTCTCATATGCGTCACTAATGCTGATTTTTGAGAACAAGAATATCCGCACACTTTACAAGAATGTGGCTTTTCCCCAGTGTGAGTTCTCATATGTATCACTAAGTTTGATTTTTCAATAAAAGAATATCCACACACTTCACAAGAATGTGGCTTTTCCCCAGTGTGAGTTCTCATATGTATCACTAATTTTGATTTTTTTAAACAAGAATATCCACAGACTTCACAATAATGTGGCTTTTCTGTAATGTTTATATTCATATTTAAATTAAATTGCTCCTGGCGAAAGTTATCACTACCAAGTTATAAGCAATATGAGATTTTATCCTGACTTTTTCAGTTTTAATCTCTAGTTTTTTATGGAAGTTAGATGTTATGCTAAAGAAATTTTAATTGTGTATAACTTTTCATTTGTTAGATAAGAGATATTTCGTAGTGTAAAAGTTAAAATATTCTATTTTTGAAATTAGAGGATTTTTCTGAAATGTTAAATTCGATATCTTACGATTTATAAAAACATTAAAGAAAGATTTCACAAATTTAAATCTAAATCACATTTCACAAATTTAAATCACTTTTTACTAAACAATCCAGATAAAATAACTCTTCACACATATATGTCTAATAAAGTTGTGTGCTGCCGTTTTTGTTGTCTGTAACGTAAAGCAATAATTGTGTATAGAATACTGTTTAAGGAGAAGGATGGTCCCTTAATATTCATTAAAAACATTCAAGCAAGAACATCTGAAAATAAAATTAAATGAAATTTAATATTTTAATATCATTTATTTTAATCGTGCCAACAAAACAAGAAACATAACTTTATAAAACATTTAAAAATCACAGAAATAAACACTTAATTCACATTTATATGGTTTTAATGTTTAATACTATTCATAGTATTTTGTAATAGATAAAGGAATTATGCAATTAATAAAGTAAAATAAATAATAATAGATTAAGAATTTGTAGGAATATTAATAATATAATTAATAAAATATACTGCTACTTATATACATACAATTGATAAAAGAATTATGCAATTAATAAAGTGAAATAAACAATAATATAGTAAGAATTTGTAGGGACATTAATACTATAATTAATAATAAAATATATTGCTACTAATATGCATACAATTACCGTAGTTGCTACTGAAATTAATAAAAATATATTGCTAACAATAGAAATATAATAATTTTATAATACATGAAAATTTAATTTAAATACTCAGTAAATTAAAGTAAATAATACAAATCAATATATAATCTAGTTACTTAGCAATGCATACAAATATGGTCTTTTAAAATAGCTTTTGTTTGTATTTCTGTGTTGAAATATAGCTGCTTATTTATGTGTTTGATATTTAACTGGATATTTTCCTTCCATTACACATCTGTTAATACTAATAATAGCGAATTTAATCAAACAGAATAAGGTTTTTATTTTTTTTACTTTTATTTTTAGAAATTAACGGTTTTTCATTCAACAAATTATTTAATCCAACGTTTTTGAATGCATTATTATCATTCACAAATTTTATTATCGAAATGATATAAACAGTTTTAATGATCGGCTATTGCAATTTTATTTTTTTAAATTACTGTTTAATACATATTTGAATAGCAAAAAAGCTCTCGAAAACTGTGAATTCATTACCTTACCAAATATTACAAAATTGATATTCTTAGCAGTTATTTTAATTTTGAGTAAAATAATTTTTTATTTTCGAAATATAAGAAATTATTTCATCCACCATTTTTGCATATTTTATTATTCATATTTTTTTAGTGTCTTTATGATTTTTTATCCCAATTATTTTCACCTTCTAATAGTATAAATTATTAAAATATATTCATGTTGAAAGCTTTGTATGAATTTTAATATCGCCTGTAAAATGAGCCTATTCAACTCATGGTATACGAACTAAACTTCTTTCTTCTGCATATTAATGTTGTATTGATAACCAGTAGATATTTTTTGTTTTTTAAACTTTGTTTTTAATTCGCTTTAAAATTACATTTCCTTTAATCGATTTTGGATTTTTATTTCGTTAAAACCTTTGTAATCAGCTTTAAAATTACATTTCCTTTTTGAACCAAGAAAAAAGTGAACATTTTCTTCTTTGATGAACTGATGAAAAGTCTTATGATCTTTTGGTTTATGCAATGAAACACGTGTAAGACGCAGTAATTTAAACAATATGTGAATTAAATGTTTAAATAAGTTGCATATTCTCTGAAAGTGTAAATCATTTTCATTGAGTTTAATAAACCGTTGTATTTTAAGATATGTTTATTGAATAAATACATTATAAACGTATATTGTTTTAAGGAAAATGTTCTGTGAGTTGTGATGTGATATGGCTGTTTACATCACATTGAAGATTAGCATGTCTATATAGTCAGGGAAACAGGGAACAGAGAGAGAATTACAAATGTTTTCATGAACTTCTTTCTTTCATTGTTAAGTCACAATTGAAAGGGAGAAACAAACAAAAAAACTCATATAAGTCTACAGCTTTGAATAAAAAGGTACTGGAATATGATGATGTATTATAATGAGTTACCTAAACAGAGAATTGATGAAGAGTAACACTAGATCAACAAGTCAAACGAGCACAAAATGTCGGCCATGGTTTGTGTTTTCATGATTATTATTATTATTATTATTATTATTATTATTATTATTATTATTATTGAGTTTGTTACATTGAATTAAATATTATTTCATATAATTATCATTACTATTGAGTTTTTCTTGAATTAAGTAAGATTTTATATGATTATCATTATTGAGTTTGGTTTATAAGGTGCAGACTTAAGAGGTATGAAGTTATTTAATTAGAAATAGAGCACAAGTTGTTCACAGGAGAGACTTTATAGAATTTTATGATCTCCACAGAATATGTTTTTACAAAGTGCTGAAACTTTTTGGATTTAAATTTGTGACCCCAGTTTTTAACAATTGCTATTTTTTAAAAGTTGTTTCCACACAATAATTAATACATTTTTTCAAGTTTAAGAAAAGTTTTTAATTATTATATTTTTTAAAAGCTGTTTTTTACACAATAATTAATATATATTTTCAAGTTAAAGAAAAGCTTTTAATTATTATATTTTTCAAAAGTAATTTTACACAATAATTAATATATTTTTCAAGTTTAAGAAAAGTTTTAATTATATTTTTTAAAAGTTGTTTTACACAATAATTAATATATTTTTTCAAGTTTAAGAAAAGTTTTAAATTATTATATTTTATGGAGTCAATGCAAATTTTATGTTTGAAATTTTATATACCTACGTTTGACTTATGTTATTTTACAAAAGAGTCCGCATTTATCAAGACCCAGATGCCACTCGAGAATAAGGGTTAATAAGCAATACATTGGTCAATGGAACACTGTAGTCTTAATTGTAAATGGAAATTTGATAAATTGGATTACTTAAGGGAAACGGCTCATTAAGAACATGTTTAGGTTGGACTTGAAAATTACGATATTATAGTCAACTGGAAAGCAGGCAAATGGAAGAGTTCCACAGGTGTGCATTCTAAGAAAGAAACTTTGTTCATGGAATCTATGTTTATGTTCAGGCACAGATAAAGAGTGGGGGAAATTATTGATAATTTTCTTCAACTAGACGAGTGTTTCTCGTGAAAGTTTGGCGAGGGGGGGGCTATAGACTCAAGCTTAGACGAGCACGTACCATGAAAATAATGATAAAGCAGAGACAGGCTGTAAGAAAGAGTTTGCAGGGAAAAGAAACTGGCATCCCTCACTAAGCTACGAAGTCTACTTTTAATTCTGTCAAGGCAGGGGACATGAGTTGGAAGAGATACATCGAGATCATTGCCAAGACTGCTGCGAAGAAGGTGGGCTCTCTCTACCTTGCTAGAAAGTTACTTACACTTGAAAATATCCTATACCAATACAAAGCTAACATTCGCCCATGTATGGCATATTGTTGTGATATTTCGGCTGGTGTATCAGCTACTAGTCTATCGCTCGTGGGCAGGGTTCAAAAGAAAGTCGCCAACTTGATAGATCCTGAACTGTCATCTAACTTCAGCCCCTATCCCATCAACAAAATATTGCATCCCTCCACTTGTTTTACAAGTATTTTAATGGTGGATGCTCTGACGAACTATAAGCTCTTGTACCCCTTAATGAAAATACCCCTGACAAACCCGACAGGCAGCAAAGTCCCACCCCAACACAGTAGAGATCCCTAGATGTATGAAAGCCTTCTATTCTAATAGTTTCTTCCCCAGAACTGCTAGACTAGGTGTGTCAGAAACTTTGTGAAAAATATTGAATAATTCCACCCCCTGTCTGTCCAAGCTTATAACCACTCGAAAAATGTAATTAAACGCCTAATGTTTTCTTAATTAAAGGAGCAAGGACCGAGGTTTCAGTTAAAAAAAAGAAACAAACAACGTGTTAAAAAAAAGGTTTTAAACTTCGGACTTCAAAGGTAAATTTCTAAAAAACACTTTTTTTTGTTTTAAATTTGAATATATTATTTATTGATCTTTTTTCTTCGATTTGTGATATATAACACTTTGATGAGTAAATTAATTATCTACTTTTTAATAGACATTTCAAAATAGGGGGGCGTGAATTAATTCGACCCCCTGTCTTTCCAAGTTTATAAGTACCCGAAAAATGTAATTCAACCACTATTTTTTTTTCAGTTAAAGGAGCAAGGACCAAGGTTTCATTAAAAAAACAACAACGTGGTTTAAAAAAAGGGATTTTAAACTTCGGACTTTACAGGTAAATTTCTAAAAAACACTACTTTTCTGTTTTAAATTTGAATATATTATTTATTGATCTTTATCTCCAATTTGTGATATATATAAACTTTGGTGAGTAAATTAATTATTTTCTTTGTAATAGACATTTCAAAATGGGAGGAGCGTGAATAAAAAAACCATTTGTCTAAAATATTATATTCGGTTTATTAGAAAGAGCATAAAATTTCAGACTGACTCTGAAAATATCGTAAAAATAGAATCAATAGAAAAATTTTGATAGATTTTAAAAGTTTAAAAATTGAAAAATGCTGAACTCGTAAAACTCAATTTCATTACTGATTCTTTTTTTTAAATAAAGAATAATATTTCTATGACTTTTTATACAACTTTAATAATTTATTTTTGAAGTATAATCCATAAAGAAAATAAACAACCCACTTTTAAAAGAGAAATTACGAGTTTTTGTTTTAAATATTTTATTCAAAGTTTCGTGTTAGGGGTGTCAAAAATTCCTACAAAAAATAATTCCGACTCCGACTCCTAGTACTCTTAGAAATGCAAATCGAATCAAATTATTGTGTTTGTGATAAACATTATGATTTAGTTACATAATAGATAATTGTGGACATAAAACTACATCTAAAAGAAACAAAAAAAAAATCTAAAAAAAAAAAAAAACTATGCTGGTTTCGATTGTAAATATTAAAAAATTATTTTGTTCTATATTAAGTTTCTGTTATGCCCAATAAATGAAGGATCATTTTATGTAAACTTTGTTAAATAAAATTATCCTTATTCGAAAATCCCAAATATTGAATAAAATATCAAAATTCAAACAATTTTCTAGCGAAATATTAGGTAAATGTGGACAGAAAGTATTTGTAAAAATATTTTAAAAAAACATTTTGTGCTCCGTTGTCGACAAACTTTGAATCAACTTATTTTGTTTATGGTAAACATTATTATTTTCTCAGAAATAACGAAAATAAATAAACTTATTTTTGATAAAAAAAATCCAAGTATCAGATTGAATCGTCTATTATTCGAAAGATTAGGAAGGTGTGGGTGCTCATTTTCAGTTTAATTTATGAAACAAAGGCGTCAGTATTAAATTCTTTTTTCATTCTATTTTTCGGAATATTTTTAATGGCTTTTCAGACGTAATGGCAAACAAAAAATTTATTTAATTTAATTTATTTTTTTTATTATTAAAACTATGTTGAATTCGATTGTAAACATTTATCAATTATTTTTTTCTTTATTAAGTTTCTATTATATACTTATCTTATGTAAACGTAATAAAAAGAATCATTTTATGTAAACGAAATGAATCATTTTATGTGAACGAAATAAATGAATCATTTTATGTAAACGAAATAAAAGAATCATTTTATGTAAACGTAATAAAAAGAATCATTTTATGTAAACGAAATAAAAGAATCATTTTATGTAAACGTAATAAAAAGAATCATTTTATGTAAACGTAATAAAAAGAATCATTTTATGTAAACGAAATAAATGAATCATTTTATGTAAACGAAATAAATGAATCATTTTATGTAAACGAAATAAACGAATCATTTTATGTAAACGAAATAAAAGAATCATTTTATGTAAACGTAAAAAAAGAATCATTTTATGTAAACGTAATAAAAGATTTATTACTATTTTAAAAGGTATTAAATGGGATTTTTTAAGCATAAAAAATAACGTACCTTATATATTGTAAACTTATTTTAATATATAAATTTTACTTAAATAAACACATTTTGGTCAATGCCAAGTTTCTTTCCAACTCCTTAAAAAAAAAAAACTTTAAAATGACGACTTGAATAGGTTTTCGGTGATGCTGAAAAAGAATATCACATTTAAATTTGAGACAGATAAGTAGTTTTCATGATATGAAGAATTTACTTTTTGAATAAGTGGGGGATCACTTTCCTATATAAAAGTAACGTGAAATGAGCACCCACTTTTTGGTCACTTAGTAATTTCTTCCTATCATAAAGCAATTTTTAAGTGTTATATTCGTTTTCAGCACCCCCAAAAACCGGCGCTGTTTTTTACTAAGAGATTCGTTCATTTTTTTTTTTTTTTCATTTTCAAATTTGTTTTATATAACCAAATTATTAGGTGACCAGAAGACGGGTGCTTTTTTTACGCTAAATTTATATAAGACAGTGATATCCACAATACTTTAAAAAAAAAAGTAATTTTTTCATATCATGAAAACTACTTATCTGCCCCAAATTTACATGTGATATTCGTTTTCAGCACCATTGAAAACCTAGAAAAGTCGTCATTTTAAAGTTTTTGAGGAGTTGGAAAGAAACTTGACATTGACCCACCCCACCCACATGGTCACATTTCATATATATTTTATTCACGAAACCAATATTTTTTATTGGATTGCAATAAAAAAAAATAAACTCATTTTAATATTTAAGATTATTTTAAAGTTGTTGAATAATATTGTTGTAAAGTAAAAAAACAAAAACAAAAAAACTTACCTTCCATTCCAGGAATTCCATACGAAAAAAAAATCGTTTTTCTTTTGTGTCCAACGCAGAAAATTTGTTTGTTAGGATTTCTTAATATAATCTTTAGTGAATTGATACAAATTTTGTTTTGTGTGTCCAATTCATTAAGCAATTACATATATGAAAATATAAAAGAATCAAAATTAGAAGATGAAAAACACGATTTAAACGTGAAATTATTACAAGAAGAAAAAAATCAACTGCTTCAGAACAAAGAACTTCTGTTCATCGTAAAACGGTGTAATCATTATTTTGTTCCTCGTGTAAAAGATTGAACATTTCATTATTATTTGGATTAGTCGAACTACTGTTTACATCCAAGATGAGAACAGTAATCCAAATAATCCAAATATAAAAAAATGCAAAACTGAATATTTCACATAAACAATTCAAAAAGGAAGGAATTGAACAAATAGCGAAGTCAATCAAATAACAAAAACTAGATTTGAACCAACAAAAAACAAAACAATAATCACATGATTACATTATGAAAATTGCGACTTATTTTTATCAGGTTCGATTCCGTTAACTTTACGATGACCTTAACTTATAATTCCAGATTTAAATCTGATGTTTTACATGCAATCAACGACTAACGATGGAAGTGTAGTAGTACCAGTTTCTAGTTTGTTTGCGCATTTTAGCCATGTGTCGCGTTGTCACCATTCTGGCTTTCCTTGTAATGTTTTGCGCCTTCCCATGTATTACCTCCTCCTTTGATAAAGAAGTAGTGCAATGTTGTAAAATGATCCCACTCACAGATGGGAATATAGGAAAAAATATGCAGAACACAAATCGATACTGAACAACATTCAGATCGCCTTGTAATTTGCTTGCACCCTACTGTCATATTATGAGTTATGTCCCCTTCAGTCAACTCTTTAATATAAAAAAAATACAAGAGTTGCGTCCCTTGTGGTTAGTAAAAATAAATACATGGACTTGCTCCATAGCTTATCACTCTTAAATGTATCTTGTCTTCTGATGTCTTTTTTAATAAGGTTCATCCCATACCATATAATGAAACAAACATAATCGGACATGGTGGCAGCTACGGGGATTTTCTTTAAAAAAAGAAAGAAAAGAAATCCATCCACAAATAGAATGAACGCAAAAGAAAACAACAGTCGATGCACAAATAAGTTCGTCAATTTCATTCAGTCATGCCATTGTTTTGTTTTCTTTGTTTTTTTTTATTTTAAACAAAGGGGGGTATTAGTATAATACTAATATAAAAAAAAACAATAATTGAATTAAAGTAAAATGAGTTCTAATGCAAGCGAACCCGTTATGCACTGGGGGTCTGATAATCTATTTGAATCGTTCAGATTCTTCAAGCAACGGTGCGGTGCGCATGATATTTCTCAGTAAAAAACATTCCCGTCGAGAAGCAGGTCGACCACATTGTACTGCTTTCTGGTGAGGAAGGATTACGGCGATATAACGCCTGGACATTTGACGATGATGCTGACCGGACGAACCCGAAGGCAATTTGGTGTAAATTTGAGAAGCGTCTAGAGCCCCAAACCAATTTTCGTATTGCACGTTTCTGTCTGCGTGAATATAAACAGAAGAATACGGAAAGCATCGACGACTTCATGGCGAGATGTAAACTACAGGCAAAAAAATGCAGGTTTAGGGATAACCAAGAGACTGAAGAACGTCTCATTGAACAAATGATTACCGGCACTAGACACCCGGAGTTACAAAAACTTCTACTTTTGAAAGGCATAGGGCTTACACTCCAAGAGGCCTTAAATAGTGGTAGAACGCACGAAGCGTCTCTTAACCACATGCGGCAAATGGATGAAATTCGAGGTGATTGTCAGGAAATTAGTGCATTAAAAACAAGCTAATGTCGACGTTGTGGAAATAAACATGAAAAAGAAAAATGTCCAGCCTGGGGCACCACATGCTCAGCGTGTGGCAAAAAGAACCACTGGGCGAAAGTCTGCACTAACAAAAAGAAAATACAAGCCAAACAAAAACGACGAACGGCCAAAAGCAGCCGCAAGAAAACAGATACAGAAAGCGGAACAGTAAAATCTGCTCAGTAAAATCTGAGCCCAAGGAAATGTATAGAGAATTTGAGCAGTTAAACTTTAATGCGATTCATCAGCCAAAAGACGAGCGTACTGAAATAATAACGGAACTTAAAATAAAGCTTCCCAATAGACCAGGCACTCGTATACTCAAAGCAAAGGTGGACACAGGTGCAGAAGGGAATACGCTTCCTCTACGAACTTTTCGAAACATGTTTCTCAACAGAGTTTATGACCTAGGACAACCCATTCCAGGCTCCACAAAGAAAGAGCACACGATTCTGACAGCATACAACGGCTCAAACATAATACAGCATGGATCGATCTACATACAATGCGGACACAAAGACAAGTTGAAAACTTTAAAATTCTTTGTTGTCACAACAGAAGGGCCTACAATCATAGGATTACCTTCTCTCAGAGACTTGGGCTGATAAGCCTCCACTACACCATTCAACAAAAGAAAGATCCGATTAACTCCGTCATCGAATTAAAAAATGCATATGCAAGTCAGTTCGATCGCATAGGACATTTTAAAAGTGACTACCACATCGTCCTAAAATCTGATCATCCGACAAAACACTGAACACTCATCCTGGAACTCAGAAAGTATCCAGATCCGGTCGTATAATAAGCCCACTCAAAAATTTTTCTTATGATGAGAACAGCCCTTAGTTGGACTCTCACACTATTGTACTAGTGTAAACGTTCCTTCCTTATGTAATTTTTATTCTTTTTGTTTTATTTTTTTTTTTGGAAAAGAGGGATGTCATATTATGAGTTATGTCCCCTTCGGCCACCTTTTTAATATAAAACAATACAAGAGTTGCGTCCCTTGTGGTTAGTAAAAATAAATACATGGACTTGCTCCATGGCTTACCACGCTTAAATGTTTCTTGTCTTCTGGTGTCTTTTTTAATAAGGCTCATCCTGTATCATATAATGAAACAAACATAATCGGACACCTACTATACACACATATAAACACACACACACACACACACACACACACGCACGCGCGCACGCGCGTGTATATGTGTGTATGTGTGTATGTGTGTGTGTATAGTGGGTGTCCGATTATGTGTGTGTGTGTGTGTGTGTACATAAAACTGTGTGTGGCGTACTGAGAACAATATTTTTTCTCAAAAATAAAAGTGAATAAAATTTATTTTTACAAAAATATGTATACATGATTCTAGTGTATAAAATAATTACACATAAAAATTTGGTTATTTTTAATTTGTTTCTGAAAGATCGCTAGCAAATTAGCAGAATAAATAATTGGTGTTTTTTTTTCGTAATTACATTAAAATTGATAAACTAAACCTGTTTTCCTTCTGTCGGTACAAATACAACTTTTAAAAGTATATTTTATATCATTTACATTAATTATAAGCATTGTTTGCCTAAAATAACTGTTATAGTAAAGCCAGGAACTATGCTATATTATCGATTGCCTCGACGACGACGACGACGACGACGACGGCGACGACGCAAATTATTCTATGAGATTAATATATGAAAAAAAATATATAGCGTCTATTGGCATTTTTTTTAAATTACTGCTCATGTAAGAGAAAATAACTCTTTAGATCATAATTTTTATTTTATTTTTGTTTCATCCGTGCTTTGATATGATAATGGGTGCTTGTACACTTTAATCAAGACATCAAAAAATAAAAATATTGAAAAAAATATATTGTATGTACTCGTTATGGATTAAAGTTTTCATGAAAAAACAAATCACTTGATTTGGTCCAGCAGTTATTTTTTTATTTTTATTTACTTTTTTTGTTTTACCAAGGAAAATCAAATTTTAATGAGATCGATCAGGTAACGGCCATCTTTTTTTTCGCTTAGGAGAAAGGAACGACAGGAGAAGATAACTCCAATCATCGCTTAGTTTGTCAAATTTTGACGAGATTATTTTGTTTTGAAACATGAGCAGAAAAAATGCTTAGATATATATTTTTCACTTATTTTACAGAATTTCTGTGTTTTTTTAAATCATTTTTTCATTTTGTCATTTGTATAAAGCCACCCCTCCTCGTGTCCCTAAATAGCCAAATGGCGGTGATAGATCGATTACAATAAAAGTTGATTTCCTCTATAAAAAAAGTACTTGATCAAATTAAGTTACTTTTTTTCAGAAAACTTCATTCCATAACGGGTACGTACAATATAATTTTAGTTCCGTTAAGAATTGAGTTATTTTGTGAAAATGTTGGTACGTTTAAATGATAGTAAATTATTTGTTATGAATTGTTGTTATTAGTGAATGAAATGTTGTGATATACTGATATTGGTGAGAATTATGTGGGGGTATTTTAGTTTTTTATTGGTGTTTGTTGGTGGTTAGTATAGAAGTGTGATATAAATGTAGTGGTGCGCGCATAATAAAATATACTTACCTGATGTAGGGGTAACGGTGATCATTAAGGTCGTTCCCCCAGAGCGAGGCCCATCCATTGCACTGCGGTTGGGTTGACCTTTGCGATCGTCCCAAATGTGGATGACTCGGACATGCTATTTCTAAGTGTGGGGTCTGCGTTCGCGCTCACCCCGATAATACAATCAAAATCAGAAATCCTTCCCTACTACTTCCAAGTACATCTCACTCGTAGGTTTGTACTCCCTCCGCTTAATCTCTGTAATACCAAGAAATAGGCAATTTCTCTCGACCAGTTTATGATCCACTTCAATTCCAACGTTCTGATTGTATCTAATTTACATGTAAATGTAATCAACGTTTAATCGTGAGGAATTAGTCTAGCTGTCGCCTACAGCTACTGAAAGTGTCTTCTTTCGATACGCAGTGTGGACATAAGCCCTGTTACAAAATTTCTGAACTATATATTATGATAATATTAAAATTAATTTAATATTTAATTGTCATTATATGATAATGTAATGTATGATGTCTAATTTTTTTAGAAACAAAAGATGTTAATTTTTAAACAATGTTGAATTGGAGAGAAGATTAACCATAGAGCAACACGAGAATGACGTACGGCACAAGAAATATTCAAGTTGGGGGGAAAAAAAACTCAAAATCAACAAAATGCTTATAAAAAGGACGATTACTTATTACCTGGAAACTTCGTTGATCAAAGATAGACACCGTCCCAACACCTTAGGAACACCTAAACTTATCAAAAAAACTTAGGGAAAAATCAGGCGAAATCCAAAAAAATGTATGAGACAAATGGCGAACAAAGCACAAACCTCACCAAGGACGATGTGTAGGATATGTCGAAGTGACCTATTAATGTCATCTTATAAGCTCCAAAAGCGACATTTCTCTCCGCACCCACAATTGCAAAGAAACTCATCAGAAATCGACTCTTGTTAAACCTTATTATCAGACAAGGCACGCTCAATAACATCATCTTCACAGATGAAAAGTTATTCTCACTTCAACATCCCACAAGCATCAAAATGAAAATGTCCTTGTGAGAATACCTGATAATGCCGGAAAGATTTTCAAAATGAAGAAATCATCATCAGTGATGGTCTGAGCAGCCATTTCTGAAAGAGGGAAATCTCCATCAATTTTTTTAAAATGCCAATAGACTATTTTTTTCTTGTTCTTAACAAAGAACGTTACATTGAGGACATTTTTAAAAGTGAATTGACCCGATTGTATAATTCTGTATTTGCTGATTGCAAGATGGTGCGAAACTGCTTAAGTAACACAGACAACTTTAGTCCTGGATCAGCAAACAAGAATGACCTCATCACGTGATCTTAACGTTCTTGATTATTCTTTGTGGTCAATCATGGAGAGTGAATCCTTCTATACTTCTTGTAACAATATTAAAGTTCTTAAAATAAAATTGAACAAATGATGAGATAAAATGACATTAGATGTTATGTGTGCTGCTATAGATAATTTCACCTAAAAGATTTTCCCCTATTTTTCTCAATATCTATTTTCCTACTACTCCTCTCTCTCTCTCTCTCTCTCTCTCTCTCTCTCTCTCTCTCTCTCTCTCTCTCTCTCTCTCTCTCTCTCTCTCTCTCTCTCTGTATATATATATATATATATATATATATATATATATATATATATATATACACCCCCCCATAGTCGTTAGTCATATTGCTCTGTCTAAACATTGAGCACTCTTTGGTTGACACATCTTGGTTTTGTTTAAACAATACTACTAATAATATAATATAATATAATATATATATATATATATATATATATATATATCCTTACTCTCTACCGCGCTCCATCTGTTGCTTTCTTTTTTTTTTCGAAATCTCTGTCTTCCTCTGTTGCTTTCTATTGCTCCATCATATTCGCGTTCACCCCTTCTTCTATTTCTCCTTTCTCTCTCCCTCATTTACCTAATATATCTTTTTTTTCATTCTATCTTTATCCTTCCTCTTTCTCCCTCTCTCTTTTCTAATTCTGCCTCTCTCCTAATCTCATTCTCTCTTCCTCGAAACTACTCTTCCTTCCACTCACTCCCAAATCCCTCATTTATTCTAATTCTCTTAAAACTATTCTCCATTCCACCCATTTCTCAACCCCTCGTTTTTTGTTGTTCGATTTTTTTCCTCCGCATCTGTTTATTTCTTCCTTTGTCATCCACCTCTCATCATGTGGTAATCACAAAGTGGGTGCTCATTTTACGTTACATTATTATAGAAAAGTGATCCCCCACTTTTTTTAAAACTAACATTTCTTCATATCTTGGAAACTACTCATTTGCCGTAATTTCAAACGTTATTTTCGTTTTTATCCCCCGAAAACCTTATTAATTGTTAATTTTAAAAGAATTTTCAAGGGTGATTATTCATATTTACCCTAGTTTTCTTTGCTCATTTAAACTATAAGTACGCCGATATAATTCATAAGTTGTTGTTGTTTTTTTAAAAAACTTCTGCTTCAGAATACATAATTTCCCTTTATTTTCAACGCCGATGCCCGGGAGAAGGGGGTATGGGGTTAGAGATAAATAATTAAAACGAATGTCCTTATTTACTTGCATACCCACGAGGACAGAGATAGTCAGACACAAGGCCAATTTTACATATGTCAAAAACCACCATCCCATACATTATCTGCTTCTTTTTTGTTTATAAAATTGTCCAGGATTTATTGTAATTATACCATAGCAAGTGTATTTAATTGCCTGCGAAACAGATTTTCTTTATAATTTATTTAATATAAAATATAATTTTTTTTTACCATATATGATATCACTAGGCACTACCAGAAGTCACCACAGAATTACCCCCTATACGTATAACGATGTAATTTTATTATTATTATTATTATTATTTTTTACAAAGGCATCACCACATTATCAAGGCCCAGAGGCCACTCAAGGATAAGGGTTAAAGAGTGTATAGTAGAAATTGGTCAATATAGTAATCATTAGTAATGAAAATTTGGCAAATTTAATAACCTATATGGAACGGCCCATCAAGAACTTATTTACTTTAGACTTGAACACAACCATATTGTAGTCAACCGGAAAGCAGGAAAACGGAAGACAATTCCACAAGCGTGCAGTTCTAAGAAAGAAGCTTTGTTCATGGAATCTACGTTTAGGTTTAGGCACAGATAAAGAGTGGGGGAAATTATTGATAGTGTTTACAGCAAGACGAGTGTTTCTTGTGAAAGTTTGGCGAGGAGGGACCATAGATTGAAGCTCAGTTGAACACTTTCCATGAAACTAACGATACGTCAGAGACAAACTCGCAACATCTCTTCTGTGAGATAGAGGTTGCAAGGAGGAGAAAAGGACATCTCCTACGAGGCTACGAAGTCTATTTTGAACTCTATCAAGGCAGGACAAGTCCTTTCTAGCAGCTCCTGCCCAGATGTGGCAACAGTATTCCATCCTTGGACGTACCTGGCTCTTATATAGATAGAGAATAGCATCAGCAGTGAGATATCTACTGGATCGATAGAAAGATCCCACCACTTTTCCAGCGGCCTTGGCAACAGATTTGATATACGTGTTCCATTTAAGATCAGGAGTAATGGTCAAGCCCAGAAGCTTGTCAAAACTTGAGGCCTCCTGAAGACGAGAGCCATTCATTTCAATTGATGACAAATGTGGATTAGAATGTTGATGATGTAAAGAGAGAAGCTTGGTTTTAGATGCATTAAAAGTAACCAGCCACTCCTTTCCCCATTGTACTACGTGCTCAAGATCAGAGGAGAGAGAATTGGAGAGAACTTGGTCGTTTACTGTCTTAGATGTGGTACCATAAATGGTAGTGTCGTCAGCATTAATGTCTACAAATGATGTAAGGATATGATTTGGAAGATCATTAATGTAGATCAGGAAAAGAGTTGGGCCCAGGATGGATCCCTGAGGGACACCAGCATTAATACTGTGAGCTTCTGATTTTTGCCCCTCAACTACTACTCTTATGAACCTATCAGAAAGAAATGATTTAATAATTGAGAAGACTTTTCCAGCTATACCATAGCTAGCGATCTTATGAAGTAAACCTTTATGCCATACCCTTTCAAAGGCTTTAGATATGTCAAGAACAATTGCCCTAGAAAGATTGCCACCGTCGAGAGATTTGCTAATCTTATGCGATATAACTGTAAGCACATCTGCTGTAGATCTAGCAGAACGGAAACCATATTGAGTGTCACTAAGAAGGTTATTTTTGTTAAGATGTTTGATTACTTCTGTATTTAACACAGATTCTAGCAACTTACTCATGACGCACAGGAGACTTATTGGCCTGTACTGAGAGGGGGATGAGCGATCACCTGAATTCTTAAATACAGGGCATACTGATGAGATTTTCCAGGGAGATGGGAAACTATTCTCCTTAAGACAACGTTTAAACAGTTTTGTAAGTATGGGCGCTAGTTCAGGTTGAAGTTTTTTGAGTACTATAATTGGAATACCATCAGGGCCAGTTGCTTTACTCGAATCAAGGTTTTTGATTAGCTTCGCAACATCACGTACAGATATACGTATATCACATAGCGTGTTTTCTGATACAGGAGGAAATATTGGGGGTTGGCGGTCTTGGTCGCAAAGGGTAGAATTAGCTGCAAAGTTCTTGACAAAGAGTTTGGCTTTGTCTGATGCTGACGAGATTACCTCAGGTCCATTGATAATAGTTGGGATGGAGCACACGCTTCTGTTCAGGATTCTGTTTGCTATTTGCCAAAACTGGTGGGAACCAAGCCGCTGCTCAGCTACTTTGGAATTAACAGATTGAGCATACAACTCTTGCGTTCCTTATTACTTTCTTCCAATGGTTGCTGGCAGTCCTGAAAACGGCTTTAGTTTCCATACATCTATTACGTTTGAAGCAGTGGAAAAAGTGATTGTGCGCAATGGCAGCAGCACATTCTGGAGAGAACTATGGCTGGCTGTTAGGTTTTTGCTGAAACTTTTTAGAGGGTATGAAATGGTCAATGCCTACAATTAACCATTCAGTTAGGTCTAATACTATAGAGGACACATCCTTTTTAAACATGGAATGCAGAGGTAGATCAGATATAAATGTACGGAAGCTATCCCAGTCAGCCTTAGTGTATCGATATACTGTACGATGAAGAGGTACGTCTGGGGACTTATTACATTTCATTTTTATCTTAATTGATACAACAGAGTGGTCGGAAGATCCAAGAGGCGACAGAACAGAAACTGAACATAGTTCAGGGCAAGTTGTGAGAAAAAGGTCTAGTAGGCTCGCATACTGGCCGTCATTATCGGGCACACGATATAACGTTTGTACCATTTAGAAGAGGAATGGCAAAATAAACTAGTAATAATTTTTTTAAATCTTTTTCATCGAATGAAAGTAATGAAATTTAGAAACGAAAATCGTGTTTACAGAATTGGCGCTTTAAAATAACGTTCCCATGTAGTAAGTTTTTCGAACGTGGAAACATACCTGTTTTTAATAAATCTAGCAAAAATCAACTAATGGTCAGATTTTCGTGAACTTTTTGCTGCTTATCCATTTTAGAATGAAATTACATATAAACGTCAGTTTCCGTAAAATATATGAGGGAAAATAATTTTTTAGTGCGTCCCCCCCCATATTTATTTTTTTCGAAATTTGAACAAAATATATTTAAATCTATCGAAATTTCTATTTGTTATGAAACATAAGAGTTCACATCAGTAAAACATATTTATTTTTTAAACATTTAAATACACATATTGAACAAAAAATTACATTGAATTGCAATTTAAAAAATAATATAAATTTAATATTATTATGTTTTTTTTTAAGTAAGGTTTTTTTCCAGTTAATAAGCAGTTGAATTGCCAAGAAAAAGAAACTTCTTAAAAATTAATTATTTTTTAAAAGATAAAAAACGATTAAAATTCCATTATTTCAAAATGTTCCGTTACAACATAGATTTTTAATTAATTGTGTTTAAATATTTTTTTAAATATTAAGTTTTAATGTAAACAGGACTCTTTTAAGCTATTTTATCGCCAGATAAAAAAAATTGAAAATATTATTGCACAAATATTAAGCATTTTGTAGCCCCCCCCCCCATATTTTCTAGTCTCTTTTTACCGAAGAAAATATGGAACCCCGTATGAATGAACATTCAGTAAAACCGTATTTCATATTTAATATACAAATGTTTATAATATTATTAATCGTTAAACTGTGTAAATCTTAAAACCTAACAAAATTATAACAAACATTAATTATTAATTGCAGTTTGAAGAAGATAAACAAAGGTTTTAAAAAATCATTAAGTCGTTTCTGCTTTTCCATTTAACACAAATCTGACGTCACGGAAACATGAGGTCCAATCTTCACAATCGTTTGGCAGTCCCTAGATATCACGTACATCGCTATGGTATAATTATTACCATACTGTTATAATAAATTACTGTAACTCTTCAGGAAATGAATCATAGTTATTCCCCTTGGCTAGAACTAAGGATTACGCCATATTGATTTTGCCAACCACGTGTATATATTTTAAGCTGATAAAACCTTTACGAAAGGCATTCTTATTCATTCTTCTGTTTTCATTTCAATTTTATCAGCTTAAAAATAAAAAATAAAAAAAAATGGACAAATTACTGCGGCCAGACAGATTTAACACGGAACCAACTGCTCCGAATTCGGAAAAAATATACAAACATTGGAAGTTAACATTCGAATACTATCTACGCACGTTAAATAACGGCCAAATCGAAAACAATGCGCAAAATCTTTTCGCTTTGATCAATTTTGTCTCGGCGACAATTTTCGAAATTATAAGCGACGCCACGGATTACAACAGCGCCATTGAAACGCTAGACGCTATTTATATGAAACCAACAAATATTGTATTTAACAGACATCAACTCCTGACAAGTAAACAGAAACCGACACAAACCATCGACGAGTTCATGCAACAATTGGAAGTATTCGCTAAATCTTGCGAATTTCAAGCGGTAAGTGCCGAGGAAAACAAAAAAACAATATATACGGCACGCGTTCATTAGCGGCATCTCGTCTTCGTCTATCCGTCAGCGCCTACTTGAAAAACCTTTCTCGACGCTACAAGAGACATTTACAGTGGCTAGGTCCCTAGAACAAGCGGAGAAGCATATGGCCAGCTTCGATTACCACCCGAGCGTAACAGCTACCGTAGTTCAACCAGAAGAAACTCCCTTAGCCGCTGTAAAAGGAAATACATTACAAAAAGGAATTTGTTTCTTCTGTGGGAACACACGGCATGCACGGGCGATGTGTCCTGCGCGTAATGCCGAGTGTAGAAAATGTTAAAAAAAAATGGCCATTGGGCTAAGGTATGTAGATCATCCTCCTCTCCTGCTGCTGTGTTGTACGACCCGGACTCCCCCACCCCCCACCCAATCTCTCCTGACTAGGAACGGGTGCCAAAGACATCACCTACACCAAATGCGAAATAAATGGGCAGGTAGTGAATGCTATGGTAGACTCCGGCAGCGTGGGGACGTTCATTAGCAAAAATACAGCAAGAAAGCTGAAACTTTTTGTTATCCCCAAACTGAAAACCGTAGCATTGGCGGACCCGAATCATCATGCTAAAATCATCAGCGAAACTGTTGTTGACATCTCTCTAAACGGTAAAAATCACCACGCCATGACGATGGAAGTAATTAAGGACCTGTTCACGGATATGATTGTCGGAAAAGACCTTCTAAAACAATATAAAACTGTGATGTTGAAATTCGACGGTCCCAGGGAAGAACTTGTTATTGGAGCGATGGGTAAGAGTAACAGATTTCTATGTATCAAAATTTCTCCTCCTCCCCTCTTCTCTCATCTTTCTACTCGGACGACCCCTATTGCCACCAAATCTCGTCGTCTCCCATTCACTGACAACATTTTTATTAAAGAGGAAACTGCCAGAATGCTGAGGGAAGGCATAATAGAGCCCTCTATATCTCCTTGGCGAGCCCAAGTTTTAGTGACCTCTAACGAGAATCAAAAAAAAAAAAGAATGGTGGTCGACTACAGCGACACCATAAATAGATTTACAGAACTAGATGCCTATCCCATGCCTAACATTACTAAAATGATTGATGACATAGCTCGATACAACATTTTTACAACACTTGACCTGAAGTCTGCTTACCATCAAATCCCAATTAGTCACGCTGATCGGAAATACACAGCATTCGAAGTAAATGGAAAACTTTACCAATTTACTCGTATCCCTTTTGGAATCACTAACGGAGTGAGTGCCTTTCAAAGATGCATCGATGGTATTGTAGAAAGAGAAAAATTAACAGATACTTTTGTGTATGTAGACAATGTCACGATATGCGGAAAGGATCAACAAGAACATGATTTCAAAGGTTTTATAATGTAGCAAAAAAATGCAACATCACACTCAACCAAAGTAAGAGCATCATTTCTATTACTTCTATCACACTTCTTGGGTACACAATCCAGAACAACCAAATTACTCCTGATTACCTTAGGCTAAAACCACTCCTTGAAATGCCACCGCCTCTAAATTTACAGTCGCAAAAACGAATAATTGGTATGTTCTCTTACTATAGTAAATTCATTCGAAATTTTTCTGATAAGATACTGCCGCTGAACTATAACAGGGAGTTTCCACTACCCCCGTCTAATCTAAATTCTTTTCAGACGCTGAAGACCGACTTAAGTAATGCCACCCTTATAACTGTTGACCCGGACAAAGAATTTGTAGTGGAAACTGATGCCAGTAAATACTGCATTGCTGCTACGCTGAACCAACAGGGGAGACCCGTTGCATTCTTTTCTCGGACACTAAGCCCGAACGAGATTAGACATCACGCGGTCGAAAAAGAAGCTGCTGCGATTGTCGAAGCTCTTCGAAAGTGGCGACACTTCTTACTCGGGAGACATTTCAAAGTTATTACAGATCAAAAGAGCGTCAGTTTTATGTTCGATAATAAGAGAAAATCAAAACTTAAAAATGATAAGATATGTCGTTGGCGGATCGAACTATCACAATTCAAATGCAGCATTATTTACCGCCCAGGAAAGGAAAATACAGCTGCTGATACGTTTTCTCGCATCTCGGCATTAACGCACACTTTGTAAGACCTCCGCGACTTGCATGCTACACTATGCCATCCTGGAGTCACGCGACTCAGCCATTTCATCCGGACAAGAAACCTTCCTTTCTCTTTAGAACAAATTAAAAACATAACAGACTCGTGCCCCTCCTGTCAGTATTTGAAACCTAAATTTGCCAGTTGTAACAAAGGAACACTCATACAGGCTATACTACCTTTCCAGCGACTAAACATCGACTTTAAAGGCGCTTTACCTACTTCTGTACGTGGTAACAAATACTTACTCACCATAATTGATGAATATACTCGCTTTCCCTTTGCCTTCCCCTGTAAGCATATGACTAGTAAAACCGTGATCCATTGCCTAAACCAACTATTTGCTATTTTTGGCATGCCCGATATGATACACACTGACCGGGCTGCCGACTTCCTTGCAGGAGAAATCAAAGATTACTTACGTGGCAAAGGTATCGCCACCTCTAAAACAAGTAGGTTTCACCTTGAGGGTAACGGGAAAGTTGAGAAGCTGAATGGAACTTTATGGAAGGCCATCCAAACGACCTTACACTCTAGCAACATGAAACTGCCTCATTGGGAAGATATACTACCAAACGCTCTCCATTCAATCAGGTCGTTACTATGCACTGCCACCAATACGACTCCTCATGAGAGAATGTTCAAATATAGTCGTAGATCTTCCTCCGGAACTTCTGTTCCCACATGGGCGAAACCAGGCCCAGTATATGTCAGAAACCATACTAAGTCTAGTAAGCTCGACCCTCCAGTAACCCCTGCTACCTTATTAGACATCAACCCCTACTATGCTCATGTACGACTACCCTCTGGTACGGAAACTACTGTCAATGTGCGAGACCTGGCCCCTAACTCCTCAAACCAAGAAGACGAACACGATGAAAACAATACTGCAAGCCCTGAAGCCCGTAAAGAACCGCCACCTGACGAAAACAATATCGACGTGGAGGATAAGAATCACTTACCTGATCCTGAACATATCCATACTAGCCACGATGTGGATGCTGAGAACAAAAATCTCTGTGAGTCAGTGCGGAGATCGTCCAGAATGCGGCGATTTCCAAGTAAATATAAGGACTTTTTAACCTAGTACTGAACAGACTAAATTTAACTTCTGTAATTCCATACTTAATTATTGTTGAAGGGGAAAATGTTATAATAAATTACTGTAACTCTTCAGGAAATGAATCATAGTTATTCCCCTTGGCCGGAACTAAGGATTCCGCCATATTGAATTTGCCAAACACGTGTATATATTTTAAGCTGATAAAACCTTTACGAAAGGCATTCTTATTCTTCTTTTATCATTTCAGACGCTACATGTTCAAGTCATTTCATATTATCGTTCATGTTTTCAATTCATGTTTGTTTTGTTTGTTTTAATATATTAAGTGTCTCTCTGTCTGTGTTACCACTCGAATACAGAATAAATAATGAAATAAAAAGTGAAAATATTAATAAATCGTGTAAGTTTGTCTCCAGCTGATCAAACAATAACTAAAAATATAAAAATACAACAGAGTTCATGATAAAGATCTTACCATGAGGTTAACTGATAGTTATTAACAGACAAAAACACACACCATATAGTAAAGTTTATCTTTAAAAAGTTTTGCTAATATTTTTTATTAGGACAGTTAACCATTATATTACTTTCTTGCAAGTTTATTTTGTGGAGGATGTGTTAAATGTATTGGTGATTGAGAAGCAAGAGGTCACAAGTGAAAACGAAATATAACAATTTATGATAGTGAAAGGATGTAGATTTATTTACATAAATATACATGTGAAGAAATGAATATAGAAGGAATAAGAGTTCGTTGGCTAGAAAAAGGAATTAAGTAACGTTACTTGCGATTTATAAGACGATAGGTCAGGAGTGCTGGTTGAGTAGCCATGTCTACCAAAGTGACTCATTGGGAACATGTGGACTGATTATTTTTTTTTAGCTTGGATGAAGAATCTTAACTTAAAGTTTCTAATCCTTAGAATGAAACTAATATATATATATATATATATATATATATATATATATATATATATATATATATATATATTAAGTTGTATCTATGTAACTATGTTCATGCAACTGTGTCTATTGATGTATATAAAACGTTTTTGCAAATTTCAGAAACAAAGGCTAATACATATATTTTGAATTGTGTCTATGAAACTATGTTCATGCAACTGTGTCTATTGATGTATATATAATGTTTTTACAAATTTCAGAAACAAACCTTAATACATATAGTTTGAATTGCATATATATAACGATGTTTATGCAAATGTGTCTATTGATGTATATATAATGTTTTTACAAATTTCAGAAACAAATATTAATACATATATTTTGAATTGTGTCTATGTAACGATGTTTATGCAAATATTAATGTATATATAATGTTTTTACAAATTTCAAAAACAAAGATTAATACATAAATTTGAATTCGGCTGTCTTGTTTGTCTCCGCCTAATCAAATAATAACTAAAAAACATATTTCATGAGAAAAATCCTATCATGAGGGTAACTAATACTTCTTAACACAGACAGACACAAAACTTATAGTAAAGTTTATTTTCAAAAAGTGTGGATACAGTTTGGGTTTGCAAATATTCTGTCTAATTTTTGTTTTCTTAATTAGGGCAATTGCCTCTAGCACAATAATTACATAACTTTCTTGCAAGTTTTCTGTGCTTTCAATGTATTTAAGAGACCCTTTGCACCACTTAATCTTCTATGAGATAAATCTATATCCGAGAGATCTTTTATGCGTCTGTTACTGTATGTATAATGATCAATCTTCTGTTTTATTAGTATGATCGAACAATATCGACTCAAGTAAGTCCATCTGCTTTCACAAATTTCAGAGACAACATTGATTTTAACCAATCATGCCTTACTCAGTTATATGTGAGATCCACTAAGACTCTTATAATTGTTACTTCTTTGCGAAAAGATTTCCTCCTAATTGTTTTTTTAATCTACATTCAAGTCAATAATGTTCATAGATGTTATATGCTACCAGGTGAGTGATGAGCTTTTATATTTATCTGTGTTCGATTGACTGTTATATTTATTAACCATGTAATAAAGTAAGGGTGTGGGTAGGTTGATGCCCCCCGTTAGGAAGAAAGGCAAAACCACTTGGCATCAAGTTGTTTATTTAAGAAACCTCAAAACTCTGTGTGTTAAAGGTTAACAAAAACTGTATTTACTAACTGTTTATTTGAGTTCGATCAGATCTTTGAAGCGAGCCATTGTGTTATTTTTGTAAATGATAATTTAGATTATGGACTGAGAATTGAATTTATAAACAAAATATTTATTAACCATGCTTCTGTGAGTTCATACCAAATCAACAGATACAACAACTATAGTTGATATACATTGATAAAAAAAAAAAACGTTGCAATAGATTGATAGAACAACTATAGTTACGATGGATTGATAAAGCAACAACGATTGTTGCTATTGATAAAACAACTATAGTTAACATCACTTGAAGAAGGTGCATAAAAGCTAATGACATATTATTTGGGTTGCAAACACTTTGTGATTTTGAATATTTGGTCATGGTTACTAGTGAAAAGTATCCTCATGCCTGGTTGTTGTGACAAATCCCTATACTGATAAACCTTAGACACTCAAGGATAGTGTCTAGTAGGAATTAAAAAGTGTGAGTTCTCATGTGAGTCACTAACTTTGATTTGTGAGAACCAGTATTTACACACTTCACAAGAATATGGGGGTTTCCACACTATGAATTCTCATATGTCTCACTAACTTTGATTTTTGAGAACAAGAATATCTGCACAGTTCACAAGAATATGGCTTTTCTTTTTTTTTTTTTTAACTTCAGTAAGTTTTAAGATATAAAGGGGATCCCTCCTGGAGCTAACACTTGATTCTGTTATGTTTTAAATTTATATCCGAAGGCTCTTTGAAAGGCCAGTTGCTCCTATCAAACCGGTATAATGTTTATTTTTTTTCAGAGACCATGTTGCTTTTAGATCATTTTTAGGTCCTGATATTTTATATTTTCCCGTTCAGCTCTATTAAGGCCAAAGTCGTTTGGAAATGTGACATCGATAATGAGTGCAGTCCTTTCGGGCTTGTTCCATATTACTATATCTAGCTTGATGGCCTTGTCTTTTGTGTATCTGCCCGCCTGTATGTCTTTGTCATAGAACACGATCACTTTTCCGTTTAATGTTATCGGTGGTGGTTCATGTTCTCAGATGTTCGTCGATCTGTCAAGTTGAATCTCTCCACAGATCTTCCAATGGAGGTACTTACATACTTTGTTGTGACGGGCAGTGTAAAGGCCATCTGCCAATAAGATTGGACATGCAGACATTAGGTGGCTTGGGCTCTCAATTGCTGAGTGGCAAAACCGGCATTGGCCATTTGCTTGTAGGCCAGCCATTTTTTTGGAATCCATTTGTGAGTAAGCCCTGATATTGACTGGCTACAATAAGTCTTTCCTCATCAAATGGAAGTCTCCCGCTCTTGAGCCATTGGAGTGAAGCATCTTTGTCTATATATTCCTGTTTAAGCTCCTCTAGGAACTTTCCTGCTCTTTTATTTTGTTCCCATCCTTGTTTTTTTTGTGTGTCTATCTCGATTTCGGTGTATTTCTTTCTCTTTTTCTTGCAATCTGTGTTGCTGGTTCATCATATACCTCGGCAGTATTTTCCAGTATGGCACATCCAAAGTTTTCAGCAAGCTTTGTGACTGAGGTTTGTCGGGGTAGGCGTTCATGGTGGTCCCTCACTATTTCTATTGACATATCTGTTGAGCTTTTAATATACTGCCCCATGCTTACTATGGTGGCTCGATATGCATGGTTTATTTCAGTGAGACCGAGGCCACCCTCTCTTCGTGGAAGGTATATCATGTCCATACATTGATTTCGGTATATTATTTTATGTAAGGTTAGGAGTTTCCTGGTCGTTGTATCTAACCTATTGATATTGCATTGAGGCCAACCAATTACATTCTCCTCTATACCGAGGTACTTATATGTGGCATCCTCTCCTAGATCTTCAATAAAGCCATCATCGAACCGAATATTTTCGGATGTAGTCTTTTTTCTTTTTTTTTTTATTGTGCATTTGGCACATTTGTCAAATCCAAACTACATGCAGGCACCCTCTGTGAAAGTCTTTACATTTTCTATCAGAGAGACAAGCTGTTTTTCTGTCTCTGCATAGAGTTTGAGATCGTCCATAAAAAGTAGATGATTTACTCTTTTACTTTTTTCTTTTTTTCTTCCTTTACAAAGATTGTGCCCAGCATCATATTTTTAGGAGTTTGTTGAATGGGTCAATAGTAAGGCAGAAGAGCAGTGGTGACAGACTACCACCTTGAAATACACCTCGCTGGACACTGAGATTTGAAGTGTCTATTGTCCCTTCCATGTGGTGTAGTGCAATTGATGTTTGCCACATGGCCATTTGTTTTTTAAGGAATGTCCTTATGTTCTCATTGACATTATATATCTCCAAAAATCGCAGTATCCAGGAGTGAGGCACACTATCGAATGACTTTTTGTAGTCTATCCAAGACATTGACAGGTTCCTTTGACGCTTTTTGCAGTCCTCTCGGATGGTTTTGTTGAGAAGTTGGTCTTTGTACCAAGTTTATTCCTGGTAAATCCCTTTGGTTCGTTTTCAAGGTATTTGCCATCGGTCAGGTGTTGATAGATTGCATCTGCAATCATTCCTGTAAGCTACTTGTATGTGGTTGGGAGGCAGCAGATAGACCCGTATTTATTAGGCAAGTGAGTCTCTTGGGTCTTGAGTATCAGAGTCGTTTTGCCAAGAGTTAACCACTCCGGTGGATCTTCCTCGCCGCTCACAACACGAGTAAATGCCTGCGCATAATGTTCATGAAGCGCTGTGAGTTTTTTAAGCCAGAAATTGGAAATCTGGTCAATTCCTGGGATTTTAAATTTGCTGAAGTGGATGATTTTTTTCTTATAGCATCTTTCGTGATATTTAGTGGTAGCATATTCTAGAAGTGTAAGCCATGTTTAGTTCCAAAACAGTTTCAGATGGTTCGTTGTTCTAAACAAGTCTTGAGGGGTGACTGGTTTGCAGTAGACAGAACAGTTTCCGATGGTTCGTTGTTACACACAAGTCCTGAGAGGTGACTTGTTTGAAGTAGACAGTTCCACGGAGCAAAATATTCTTACCGTGTCGAGACGGAAAAAAACATGTGAAATTGCTACATACAAGATTTAATATTTATGGACCAATTCTGGTTTCTGATTGGTTGGTAGCAGAACGTGAATTCATTCGATTCGTCAGTTCCTAGCAGCATCGTTTATAAATAGAATCGTCCGACTGTGTGGAATCATACCCCATTATAACACTGTTGTGATGGGATGTGTCTCCTAGCGGCTTCGGCTGCAGGGAGACAGGGTAGTACACGTCCAGGATTCGTCACTTGACACTCAGCCCAACAGGTGAGGGGCCGGGAACTGGCCCAGCACCTGTTGAACTAAAGTACACTGCCTGGGTAATACCTAGGAGGTCCACTCTCCCAGGCCTTGCCACTGGGCTTTCCGGTGGGGAAGGTTATTGCTTGCTGCCTGAGGCACTCACACCGGGGTTACTCGGGCAATTTTTAAAATTGCAGGAGTGCTCCTCCTTTAGAGGAGCCTGCGGGGTTCCCACTTTCCCGGCCTTGTGCGACATATTGCTGAGGTGGGCAATAATTAAATATTTACCCCATTATAACTCCACAATATTGCAACATCCTCCCTATTTTTTTTATAATGGGGAAGTCCCTTGTGTACGTTCTGATCAAAAATAAATAAAAGCCATTTCTTAAATTTGATTATGTAGTTTTGTAAAAAAAAAAAAGAAAAAACGCATACATATAAATAAATATACATAAAAATAAACATACATGCAGTTTAAAGAGTTTTTTGTTAATTAAAACAATGCAAAAAAGATAGGACATTTTTGAAAAAAAAGAAAACTAATGTGCACAAAAAATAAAAGAAGTCAATTGTAATTTCTGCGCACCTTAAAATAAGCATGCAAAAAGTATTTTTTCGAAAAGGAAAATTACAAGTTTTTTTGTTCTTTTTTCAAGTGACTTTCTCTTTTTTATTTCAGCAAAAGTATTAGTTACGCATTAGTAGGTTAAAGTTTTAATACAAATAAAATGGATATAGTTTAATGCCTTGTCCAGCACTATTTTTCTTCATATATAGACATGTATATACATACAGAGCCGTGAAAAAAAAATTATTCAGCTGAATCCCCCAACAAGTTTGGAGAAAAACGCTTTAACTTTATTCTTGTTGCGGGTTTGGTGAATACATCAGCGATATTTTGTTATGATGATATGTAATTCAATATAATGGATTCCGTTTTCACCTGTTTTTTTATGAAATGGTATTTTATATCTATATGCTTAGATCTTTGGTTGATTATCCTGTTCTGTGCTAAGACTATACTGGCTTGATTATCACAATGAGTTACTACGGGGCTTTTAGTTAATTCTGGCTCTAAAATAGTCTTTAGGATATTTTAAAGGTAGAGTGCTTCCAGGGTCGTGTGTGTGATCGCGATAAATTCTGCTTCACACGTCGAGAGAAATACAATCTGTTGCTTTTAAGATTTCCATGAAATAATAGGCCCATTTTCTGAGAGTCTGAAACAATATCCAGATATACTCTTGCGATCTTCATCGTTTCCCCAATCTCAATCCGAAAAACCTCCTAATTTTAGGGGATTTCTTGATTTTCTAAATACTAACTTCTGTTCTTTTTAAATAAGGCAGGACTTGTTTAGCTCTGTTTAAATCCTTCATTGTCGGTCGTGATAATTTTTGTGAGTTTTGTTACTGTATAGCATATGTCGGGCCTGGTTGCAGTCATTAAATATATAAGACTACCTATAATTTCGCGGTACTGTTTGTTATTTATTATTTCAGATTCTGTGTGTATATTTTTATTAATATCATTTTCGACTGGTGTAGAGCGTTTCTTGCACTCTCCCATTTCAAATTTTAATAGTATTTTGTCGATGTATATCGATTGAGTCATCGTAACAAGTCCTTTGCTTTGAGTAAATTCTACCCCCCAGAAACCAGGATATTTTTCCGAGATCGGTCATTTAGAATCTTTTACTTAATTAGTTCTTAACATCAGTTAACATTATGTCACAATTTGATGCGATTAAAATACTATCGCCCCACAAAACCAAAATCAGTAGTTTATCGTCTTTCTGTTGGGTATATAAACAGGGGTCTACAGCGCATTGTCTAAATTGTTGTTTAATAATATTATCATGAAATACTGTATTCCAACACTGAACACTCTGCTTTAGACCATATAATGAATTGTTAAGTCGCCACACGCTATTTTTCATTATAAATCCCTCTGGAGGGGTAATATAAATTTCACAGTCTATTGCAGCATTCAAATAAGTATTTTTTACGTCCATTTGATGGATGTTTAAGTCATATTGGATGTTTTGATTCGGATCCATCGAAATAAAGACGCACGCTGGGCGCATAATCTCTAGAAGTGTAAGTCATATTTAGTTTAAAAATATATTTCCTGTACAAGCTGCCACAAATCAAGGTGCAAATATAAACTTTAGCCCCAATAAATAAAAACTGGTATACCCAAATGGAACTGTATTCGACATTAAAGAAAATGGAAGACTATATTATTTAAATAGTGTAGTCCCATCGATAACCGCCTGCCATGATCTACAGACATGGCATAAAATTATTGGACATTGCAATATTCCTGATATCAAAAAGTTGCCGACTGTAGTTGATGGAATGAAAATACGAACATCAAAAACTTCAACTGCGACGTCTGTACGCAAGGGAAAATGACAAACTATTAAAGCAAGATACCAGACAAAAAGGCCAAAAAATCCTATCAATGGTGCATTGTGACTTGAATGGTCCCGTAGAACCGATGGCTAGAGAACATTATAGATATATGAATACGTCCATTTAATGGATGTTTAGGTCATATTGAATAGCAATAGTCGATTTGATAATCTTTTTATATTGTCGATCACAAAAAAATCGGGTCGCCTTCTATTTCTTTTGGGATATGTTTCTACTTTATGATCATCATCATCATGGACACTCTTGTCTCCGTTATTTTTATTGTCTTCGTTTGTTTAAATTATTTGAGGGAATATAATTTCATCTTCTTCATATGACGGGGTTTCGTCTGTAAAATTAAACGTGTCTGTGAATTTTACACATCGAATTCTTTTTATTTTTATTTTTGGAAAAATACTAAATTGGCTGGACTGTTTTTATCGTATCCAAGAAATATACCTCTGTCGGCTTTAATATTCAATTTTCTGCTACCTTAGCTCTTAGCCGCACTTGGTTATGGAGTGAATAGTCGGTTTTAAGTTCATTCATCTTCTTTTTTAATGTTTCCCCTGGGCTGTCACATAACAGAAAGGCAGATATCTGGGATGTTCCCTTTCTGAGTTTTAAGATTTTCTGTTGTAGCCTACTTTTCAAGACTGATTCTTTTGTTGTGACCTGAAATTCTCTTTTTTTCTCTTTATGGTGAGGCTAAAGTTTCCTCTGCATATACCATGCTGCCCCAAAAGTTGCATGGTTTATTTCAGTTAATGACGCATTAGTTCGGACAAGTTTTGTGAGAGCATCATTCACTTTCGTAACAAGGATCTTGAAGGCTTTGGTACAATTTATTTTCACCAGTCTTGGTCGATCTTCAACAGCGAGGCATCGTGCCATTTCTATTGTTAGCCAGTTCTTCTTCCAGCTTCATCTGGTTTGCATCCAATGTAATGTTTACAGGTGGGGCATTGCAGTGTTGTTTTTGCCCATATTTTAGTTGAGATATTTTCAGGGGTGAGCCTTGAGGAGAGTTACCGTTGTTTATTGGGCGTTGCCCTCGATAATGTGCTTCCTCTGTCAATGTTAAGTCTGGGACCATGTCGGGTAGTTGAGGTGAAGTGGGTTCTGGAAAGAGGGATGGGGTTGCTTATTGGGCAGATGTCATCATTAAGCGAATATCTCTAATCATACTGGAAATCTGCTCTGAAGGGAAGATTTCTTTTTTTTTATTTAACTTCAGTAAGTTTTAAGATATCAAGGGGCTCCTTCCTGCAGCTAACACTGGATTCTGTTATGATTCAAATTTATATCCGAGTGCTTTTTTAAGAATAGATGCTGTAAAATCAGAGAATTAAACTCTTAATTCACATTCATATTGTTTAAATGTTTAATATTATTCTATGGAAAAAGTATCCTCATGTCAGGTTGTTCTGACAAACCCCTGTAACAGAGAAACCTTAGACACTCGAGGATAGTGTCTAGTGGGCATTCAAGTTCTTTTTCCCCTTTTTTCTTCACTCATTTTTCGTAAACTTTTTCTTCTAGAGGTGGGACATCCAACCAGATGTCTGACATTTACCCCTATTTTAGTGAGTCCAACCAAGAGATCTTTTCAGGATTCTAGCTGTCCCTTTCAGTGCAATCGTT